>NC_051395.1:44800598-44813098 GCF_015228065.2 Penaeus monodon | reverse complement strand
AGTATTATGAACAGTATTACTATATTGATTATATCTTTATTTCTTGACACAAACGTTTGAAGTGTTCCATACTCATCCTTAATGTAAAAAGAACTGTGAAGAGGATCTGAACATTATCCTTCATATATGAATTATAAAAAAGGCACATTGTAAAAGTCAGTAACATTATTTTTCTTGTATTACTGTTACTCTAATCACAAATACAATATTTACACAGAGGAATCCAGAAAATCAATTAATCTAGATCATGTTTTCACCAAACCCTTGTACAAGCGAGAGAAACCCAGAACCAATAATTAAACTACGGTGTAATGAATTTATGTAATAATCCAAATATCACGGATATAATGCAGAGTAATTTATAAAATGTGATTATAATCGAAAGAACTAATTTTCAACAAACTATCAAAGCCTCATCTATATAGATGTTTATCAATTATAGTTGAAGACATTTAAAAACGGGAAGCCATTTATTAAGAAATTTCGTAAATGACATAAAGCACAAATTAACATCAGATGAAACTCGTGCGTCACATGGATATAACATTAACGTCAAATAACAATTGGACATATAACATGTCCTGAAATAAAAAAACAAAAAAAAAAAACAAAACAAAACAAAAAAAAAAAACAAACACAAACTACAAAACCTCAAAAATAAAAGAACAAAACAGACCTCGTCTACCGTCTGAGGGTCATGGAGGGGGTGGAGCTTCTGGGCGATTGTAAACAAAAGCGCACCAACCCTTTCAAAATTGAGATGAAAACCTGAATGAATTATGGGGAAGCTATTTCAGAATTGCAGTGTCAGAAGGGATAAATATTTTGGTTAGGTTCAATTTCCAAATCAAAACACGGACACACACAACACACACGTGTGTGTGTGTGTGTGTGTGTGTGTGTGTGTGTGTGTGTGTGTGTGTGTGTGTGTGTGTGTGTGTGTGTGTGTGTGTGGTGTGTGCGTGCGTGCGTGCGTGCGTGCGTGCGTGCGTGCGTGCGTGCGTGCGTGCGTGCGTGCGTGCGTGCGTGCGTGTGTGTGTTGTCATGCCACCGGGTTACTTCTTCTCAGCCCCTAAAGCAAGCTTATGTTACCTTAATGCTCCTCAGGACGCCATTTGTTATCAGCAACACCAGCGCAATCACGAGGCTAACTTGCCAGCTTCTTGGTCAGGATACAGATTACAGGCGATATTTCAACGTAAACATTGCTTTATTAGCCACACACACTACAGGCACTGAGGAAACTTGTCTACGAATCTGGCTTATCCATAGGCACAAGACTTATCAGAGAGTCACACGGTAAACAATTTAATGTTTGTCAGCGTTATATCGGGTTGGTCACCGCGTTTGCCTCTCTCTCTGCTCCCCTCGCTCATCCCACGCCATGCCTTGCGTCTGATTCCGAACACACAGAAATAAGTTTGTGTTTCCCCCTTTTTCTTGCATTACACTGGCATAGCACTGCCTGCTCCTTCTCAAAAAGAGGTCGTCCTCGACCTTCACAAAAAAAACAAAAATTTTTATAAATGTCAAACTAAAGATGAAACAATTCAACACAGCCAACTTATGCAATATAGTTTTTGAGGTAGCTTAAAGGTTTCCTTTCTCTTTCGGGTCTCCTTGACTATTCCTCACTGACCACACTTGGTTGCCACTCTCTGTGTGTGGTGTCCATGGTCATAGGGAACGTCCTATCTCCAGCTCACTGTCCATTCTGGCTAAATCACCTACCTACATTTCTCCGTCCTCTGCAGCTTGTCCATCATCCACAAGTTCTGGGTTATCCACTTCTTTCTTGTCTGTTCCACAGGAGAAGCTGGGCTTGTGCCAATACTTTGTCTAGGCTCTCTCTGGATATGGAATGTCATATCTGACAGTTTCTCCAGCAACAAATAGGGTCCCTCC
This sequence comes from Penaeus monodon, assembly GCF_015228065.2. Taxonomy (NCBI): domain Eukaryota; kingdom Metazoa; phylum Arthropoda; class Malacostraca; order Decapoda; family Penaeidae; genus Penaeus; species Penaeus monodon. The sequence continues at coordinate 44,811,193 of NC_051395.1, read as the reverse complement.
CATGAGGTTTGAAGTTTTGGTGACTCCCCTTCCTTTGCTGTAGGTTGTGCAGCCAGACATTGTCACCTGCCTTGAACATCACTACACTGGTGTCATGATTGTAGTGTCATCGCATGGACTCCCCTGCCAGCTTCAAATGGTCCCGGACAGAGTGGTGCACTGCCTCCATTTTCCACTGCAGAGTTACTACATACTCTGTGCTGACAGTGGGTAGCTCTTCATCCTGGGGCCGTCCTGTTACCACATCCACATGAAGGCAGATCTCCCTTCCAAAGATCATCTGAGCAGGAGTGTATCCAGTGGCTTCATGTTCTGCTGATCTGTATGCCATCAACAGAATGGGGAGATTTTAATTCCCACTCATCCTGCCTCTCGGTGAACTTGACCAGCTCATCAAGGAAGGCCTGTTCAAACCTCTCAACCAGGCCATCTGACCGGGGCCTCAGCAGGGTGGTCTTGGTCTTTTGGAGTCTCATCTGCTGGCAGCACTCCTGGAACACCTCAGTTTCGAACTCCCTGCTCTGGTCAGAGTGCAGTTCACCCAAAGTGCCAAATCTGCAGTAGAAATTCCCCACCAGTACCTCAGCCACAGTAATGGCATTATGGCTGTGCAATGCATTTGCTTCATGCCATTTGTGAAATACTCCATTGCCACACAAAGAAACTGATTACTTGTCTTGATCACTGGAAGAGGTCCCACAATGTTCACTGCTACTCATTCCATAGGAGCTCTGACCTAGTACCTCTGCAAGAGTGCCTTCCACCGTCTGGCTGGACCTCTTCTGGCATTGCATCTGTCACATACACAGCACCACTCTTCTCTGTCATGCCACATGTTGACCCAGTACCACTGCTGCCACAGCCTGCTCAGGGTCTTCTTTCTTCCCAGGTGTCCACCTGTTGGGCCATCGTGAACTTCCTTCAGCAGCCAAGGCCCCCACTCCGTTGGTGTGATGGTTTGCCAGAACAGCACCTGCCCATCTGTCCTCACCCATTTGTGCTCTCCAACCTCCAGCCTCAGTGTATCCTAGTCTTACCATTAGACCTTTGTTGTTGGACTCAGGGCAGCCACCTCAGGCCTTCCTGGCCAGCCACCACAGGCCCAAAGTCTGGGTTCTTCTGCTGAGCCTCTTGCAGATGCAAAACATCCATGTCCTCCTCACACACCTGTGTCCTATTGACCTTAACAATTTCCTTTTTGCTGCAGTGCTAGCAGTCTGGCTCACAGGGGTCGTTGACTGAGGGTGTACGCATTTCCATGAACCCTCCCTGGACGATGCTCCACTTGGTAGTAGTATTCCTCCAATCTTCCAAGACAACGTGCCAGCTCCCTCTGGGTTTTTCACGGTTATCAGCCACTTAAATGTTGCAAGGTCTGTTTACATAACAAACTGTGCATCATCAAGTTAGGGGTGAAAGTGCAAGAAACTCTTCACAATGGCCAGCAATTCTTTCCATGTGACACAGTAGTTTTGCTCATTTGACCTTAACTTACTACTGTAATATTCCACTTGTTCCTGGCCATCTTTCACCCGTAAAAACACTGCACCCACTCCTTTATTGCTGGCGTCGCAATCCAGGAGGAATGGAAACCTAGGATCTGGAAATTTCATCACTGGCGCATAAACCAAAGCCAACCTTAGCCTCTCAAAAGCCCCCTGGTGCTCCTGGTCCCAATGCAATGGCATGCCCATCTTGCTGAAATGATGGAGATGTGTGGCTAACCTGGCGAAGTCCTTTCTGAGCCAGCGGTAATAACCACAGAAGCCGACAAAACTCCTCAACTCCCCTAGATCCCTAGGCAATTGCCACTCACACACTGCCCTCACTTTCTCCGGGTCAGTTTTGCCTCCCTTACTGGACACTGCATGCTCTATTCCTGAAAAGAATGCACTTCTTGTGTTTTTAGCTTCAGGTTTGCTTGCTTCATATACTGATGGATGATTCAGCTTCTTCAAGCTCTTCCCCCAACCTGCTTACTGGCACAATGATGTCATCCAGATAAATAAGCACTGTCCCTGCATCTCACTCAATACATGCTCCATCACCTCTGGAATGTTGCAGGAGCATTGCACAGTTTGTCATAGTCCTCACAAGAATGAGAAAGGCTGTCTTCTCCTTGTCTTCCTTTGTCATTTCCACCTGATGGTAACCAACTTCAGGTCAAGGTTGGAAAACCATGTAGCACCTGCCAAAAAGTCCAAAATGTCATCCACGCAGGACAGGGATAACACCGTGATGCTGAAACAGTGCCTGATAGTCCGCACAGAATCAGGTCACCCCATCTTCCTTCACTTGCACCACTGTTGAGGGCCAAGGACTTGACCTTTCTATCACACCTGTGCCAGAAACTCAGATAATTTCCACCCTTGGCACCTGGCTGGTGCTATTATCCTGGGTGTATGCCTAATGGGTGCACAATCTCCAGTGTGGATACAATTCCTGACTACCCTTGTGCATCCAGGTCTGTGCCTTCTTTGCTGAACACATCTTCGTACTTGCACAGCACCCTCCATTAGGGGAGGGTCCGCTTGGGGAACGATCATTTTTTGACAAAATCGAAAATATTCAGAAAAAAAAATATATGTTATTCTGGCAACATTCCTCTTCCAGAAGTTTGGTTACGAAATATGCAAAAATAAAGAAGATACAGCCTATTATGTATACCCCTATATATATTGCGCATCACCCATAATGTACGTGTCGTGACAGTTCATGTATTAGTTTACTAGGTTTATAGGCTAAATTATTATTATTTGCTCCTGAAAAGAAGAGAATAATAACTCATAATAGGCAACTCTTATCTAAACACAGTTGTTCACACACCAGAGACCTCAGTGCCCAGATAAAGTCAGCAGAGTGAAGGTGTATCTCGCTGCGCTCTGTCGACTCGCTCGCAAACATTTTACTTGTTCATTTTGACTTTATTGCAACCAAAAACCATGAGTAAATGGTCTGGCAAGAACGGGAAGTTGTTGTATAAGCTTATGAAGTAGCCCCAGTCTTAAAAAAACGGCGGTAATACTCTCGTAAGAAGTGAGAGGACCTCCACAACATGGGATCATCCTTGACATGGTGTGGAGGCTTCGTGTTCTCATACTATTACAGTAAGTGAACCAATCTAATTGATCCCTCTTCAGTATGTAGAGATACTGGGTAAGTGTTACATTATTAATCTCGACTTGTAACTAGCAAATTATGTTGTTCTTTTGTTCTTTTATTTTTACGGAGGTAAATTTACTTTTATGGACGTCCTTCGAATGCGCACGGAAGCGTGACATTCAAACGCGTTTTTCTCGAAACATGTTTTTTCATCCTTCTCGCTCTATTTCCTCAGCCGCTGTTTCACCAACTTATATGGGGTATTCTTCGGGTGAAAGACATATCTTTCGTCCAAAATAGTTTGCAAGCCGATTTTTTTTTTTTTTTTTTTTTTGAAGTTTTTTAGAATGGCCGACATACTGAGAATTGCGGGTATCTCTTCGATTTTCCGGTTTTATTTTTTTTCTCAAAAAGTATGAGGAAATTAAAAAATCGAATTGCACTCCTGTATTAGGTATGTAAGGGAGCATATATGAGATTTTTTCAAGATCGTAGCTTCTTGCATAGTTAATTAATTAGGGCATTTTTTTATGTTTCTATTTTTTTGCGCTTTTATTTATTGTCCGATCACAACGAAAATTTACTTGTTACCTATTTATATATGTACCTGTAATGAGAAAAAAAAATGAGAGAGATTGATTCATAAATAACGGAGATAGCGATTAGGCGGACCCTCCCCTATTTATAAGTGGCCAACTTGAACAGATGTCAGGCTCTCCACACTCAAATGCAGGAGGTCTCTCATGTGTTCTGGCACTTCATCCTGAGTTCTGGTTCTCTGACACCCAGTTGTCATCTCACCAACAATGAGGGAAACTTCCACACATTAGCCAAATTCTATGCACACCTCGGTTTGCACAAGGTAGTCAACACCGAGGAAACAATCCTCTTACAGGCCTGCCACATACACCAGCAGTTGCACCTCCTCGCCACACATACCCATCCCCCTAATGGGAGCCGCCTTGCTGTGGTGGGGGGGCTTGAAGTCCCATGACCTGGTGAGTGACCAAAGGGTTTTCCTACTGGAGAGGTCACTAGTGAGGGATGAGACAAAATGGTTTCCAATTCCAAAGGGTTATCCTTACTGGAGAGGTCACTAGTAAGGGATAAGACAAAATGGTTTCCAGTTGCAGAAAGGCTTATGAGAGGGGATGGTGCTCCCACCCTTGGTTCATCCCGTCTTGAACATGTGCGTTTTCCATGCGTGGCGCCCCGTATTGCTGTGAGACAAGCAGGTACTGCCCATTCAGCATTGCATAGGTTCTGCGACTTCCATCAGCATTGGGTAATGACTGTTTATTTCCTCAATACCCCTGTGGCTGTTGAGTGCATTTGAGCCCCAACCCACAACTTCCCCTTGTTGGACTCCATGGTGGGTGGGGGGGGGGTGGAGAAATACAGAATTCTAATTTGTATGAGTATTACAAATTTACAAAGATCTAGCTCTCTCCCTGACAACCTACGGAATCCCCCAACCATTCCCTCTGGAACATCACATGTTGTCACCCTGGAACCTTTCCAGTTTCCAAAGGGCAGGAATGGGAACCGTAATGGTTCCCGGGCTCCCAAACCAGGTAAGAAGGGGAAAAGTCCTCCTCAATCCACCAAGTAAATTTTATCTGGTAAATATGAAAGTATTTCATATAGTAAATACCTAGAAGTGAAGACTATTGATGGTGTATCAATCATAGATCTTGACATTTTTTATGTACATTGGAAAATAGTTGAGGTATGTCAACGTGATCCTCGCCTCACCCCACAGCGAGATGGTAGCCTGATAGTTGAGGTTTCATCACCAGATGAGAGTGACTGTCTCCATGCAATATGCGACTGTTAGAGGAACTAGAGAATTTTAATGTAGTAGCAGTAAAACATTTTATGAAGAAAATTGATGGTTTGGAACAGTCGACACCAGCTCTCCTTCAAACTTTTAACACGTTAGTCCTTCCAGAATCAGTTAAGTTGGCATGGTACCACCTCAAGGTAAAACCATATGTGCCCAATCCTATGCGGTGATTCTACTGCCCGGGGTTTTATGGGCAGGACCCAAAATCTTGCTTTTTAAAAGGAAAATGGAAAAACCAAAATAGGGTTTAAAGTGTGGTGAAAACAGGCCCATCAAGAAGATGAAAATTGTCCAGGTCCAATATCCCTGTTACCACTACAAAAAAACTCAAGAAGTTTTCTTCAAAGCAATGTAAAAGGTACAAATTTAAAAAAGAAGTATTGCAATTTAAGGAGAAAGGGAGAAAGTTAGTTTTCCAAAGGAAAAGGGGAATGCCCGTTTTTGCTGTTTCCCACAGCCAGGTAATCCTTTGCTTCAGTTCTAATCCATTCCCCCCTTCCCCCCAAACCCTTTCCCTTGATGTTTATTACACACCACACTCTGCCATTTCCTTAAAATTTAGCCCCCAAATTTTGCTAAATGCCTCTTTTAAATTTCCCCAGAAACGGGGGTGGGAAAGTGAAAGGTCTTTTGAGGAGACCCTCCCAAGTAAGGTTTTTTGGGAGCCATTATTTAAAGGGGACCCAAGAGGCCTAAACGGTGACCTCCACTGCCACCACCCAAACAGCGGCCTCCGCGCAAAGGCAAACTCCCCCCTGAAGCAAAGGCTCAGGTACCCCTTTTGGGGGCCCAAAGGCAAAGGAATCCTGACCTGTTCAAAAAAATTTATTTAAAAGGGGTGGTTTTTTGGGAAAGCCGCAGGCAGGGCTCCGGGGGCCTTTAAACGATGACAGCTCTAGTTTGCTGCCCATCCACGGGGCCCTTTCCCCGCTAGGCAAAAAGGGCCCTGTTTCCCCAAAGGCCAGGTCCCCCCTTTTGAAAACCCCAAAAATTATGAGCCTGTCAATAGGAACCCTGGGGAAAATTTTTCCCTTGGGTACCCCAACCCCCCCAAAAGTTCCCCCAAGAGGGGGGAAAAAGGGCCCAGCAAAAAAGGGTGTGGGGCAAACCTTGACCTGGGTTGTTTGCTAAACACCTTTTTGAAGAGGTATTTTAAAAAAACGGGATCCCCAAACCCAATAAAAACTGTCAGGGAATTTCTGAAAAATAGGAAAAAAACCTTTTCCCAACATTATAGCTTATTAACCCTGTTTATGTATGCCTACAAGAAAATTATAAACCGGGGAAAAATCATCCGTTTCCCCCCTGGAGGATTCCAAATTAAAGCCCATAATGGGCCTTTGATAGGGGACCTCATGGGGGAGTAGCTTGTAATGGTACATAGGATTTTCCCCTTTTCCAGGCCATCCACCTGAAAACAACACTACAGGTGGGTTTTTAAATAGCCTTGACTTTACCTTAAACGCTGTTGCATTACAAACCTTCCTCCACATAATCTCAACTGGTTTAATTTGGAAAAGTTTCCTACTTGGGCAGTTCCCACATCCATTTCTACTTTAAAAATTTTTTAAAGGGTTTGGGAATCACCTCTGGAGAGAAAACTGTTAACCCTCGAGGAAGGGCCTTGGTTTCCTTGTTTTAGAGAAGAGCATTTTTACTAAAACAGTGACACTCCCACCCCCAATTTCCAAATTAAAAACGGGGGAACATTCCCCAATATGATTTGTAAATTTGGGCTCCCCCTGATTCACAGAGGGAATTTCATTTGGGCAGGTCTTGGGAAAGACTTACAGGGAAAAGTGACCATTTTCCCAAATATTTTTGGGTAGGGGGTAAATGGTATTTCCGCAATGGAGGCAGGGGATGGCGACTTGAACATTGAACGGGAAAATCTTTTTAAAGTTTAAACTGCAGTATTGCAAGAATCTGTGAATGTTTTCCCAGTGGGGTTTCAAATGTTTTGTTAATCACTTCACATCATAAATTTCACCCTGCAGAGAAGCATCCTTTCCCCAAAAGTAGCGGGCATTACTGTCAAACCTCTGGTACCGGGGGTTTCGATAAATGCCAAAAAGCGGTCAGAGAAAGAAAAGCTGCTTTAATTTCAGTTAAAACGTTTTCCCCAGCGTTTAAACCTTCGTCCATTGCAAAAAGCTTTGACCCCCAAGGGCCAGGCGAGTGCAAAAGGGGGCCCAGATGGCATCAGGGAGACATTTATGTCTCCTCGATTAACTCTGGGACCCCCTTAGCATGAGTATGGGACAAGGTGCATAAGATCGCTGGAAAGACCCACATCACTGTCACCCAACCCCTTTGAAGTTAGATGGCATAATCACACAGACAAAAAAATGTTGCTAATGAGCAAAGCAAAAACCCAAAGGCAGAGACTCCTCGGGGAGCATCTTACACTGCCCGAACCCCCCGGGTCTTTTTTGCTAAACAGGGAAAACAAAAACCATGCCCGTTCTTCAGTGGGGACTGCAGCAGAAACTTCCATCCCTTTGGCAATTTTTGTGCAAAGGAGTTTGGACTTGCTTTGTAGCTCTGTGAAAAAACTCCCAAAGGAAAGTGACAAAATTCCCCTACCATGACCCCCTCACTTAGCAGAGGTTTCCAAAATTTTTTCCTGTTGGACCTTTTCCCAATAGGATCTATAGTAAAGGGGTAAATTTGCCATCCCCCATGGAGGGGAGGCTATAATCATTCCTATCCCAAAACCCGGGAAAGGATGTTTCCAAAACCACAAAATTACGACCAATTTTTTTCACCAGCGGGCATTTGCAGCTGAGGGGGAAAAATTGAAAAATTTCAGGTTGACATGGCTGTTAAAAAGGGAAAAAACGTGCTGCCCCCATATCAATAGGGGGGTTTAGAAGTTTGAGAACCCCAACAGTTGAAATTGAAAGGGAGGGAAAAACCTGCAATACAGATTCCTGAATCAAATCACAATGCATTTGTAAGGTTTGGAAACTGCAATACAGAATTCCGAGTCGATCAATTGCACTTTAAGGATGGAAACTGAAATACTGAATTCCTTCGCACAGCAATTCATGTTAGCATTTTTTTGCCCTTGAAAAGGTTACGATACTACTTGGAAGCATGGCTACTTTTAAAGCTTTTAGGACATTGGTTAAGAGGAGCATTACTTACCTTCATACAAAGTTTCCCTTTGCTAACGGGAAAATTTTAGATTTTGGGGTGGGAAACAGTTTTTTAACCTTTTAAGACAGCTGGGAAAACTATGGGCCCAAAATTTCCCCCAAACGAGGAAAATTCCTCCTTCCTTGGGTTTTAGGAGCAAACTCACTGCAATTTGTCTAAGAGGTGAAGTACTTGGGCTAATTTTTGACTGGGGCTTACTGGGGGCCTCACATCAAAAAATTTTTAAAATGGGCTACAAAAAAACGCTTAGTATTTGTGGGTTTTTTTACATTTATTTTTGGGTGCAGACCACATAACCCCCCCCCGTCCCGCGGGTTTACCCAGGGCTTTTTTTGTAGTAAAACTTGAATTTTTTTTGTGAGGGTTATTCATCTGCAGCTCCCTCTGTTCTCCAGAGTTTGGGCTGGTCATATTGAAGCTCTCAGAATCTGTACTGGGGGGTTTCAGGTCTTCACCCTTTTGGGAAACCCTGTATGCTGAAAGTGGAGAACCACCTCTTTCATTACCAGGAAATCATGAAACCCGATTTACTACATGAGACTACAAAGGGTTTTCCCCCGGGGTCTTCCTACATCCAGATTGGGTTTTTAACCCACTTGAGGGGTAGCCAATCTTATGGTAGGGGGAATGTGGGAAACTTGTGGAAGGTCTTAATTTAAGTCTCACAAGGTTCGGGGGTTGGAATTCCCATACCCCCCCCTGGACTAAACAAGTCAGCTGGATTTTGGGCGGAATTTGGGGAAAAAAGGAAAGATCCGAACAGAAGTCAAAAGAGATTTCTTCAGCACATTTTTCCCAAATGCCAAAATCAGAGCATTTTTATACAGATGGTTTTTGAAATCTGAAAAAGGGGAGGGGGTTTGGGAGCCCTGAGCAGAAAGAAAACTGAAACTGGCGTCTTTTTCTAGCAGCCTCGGGCTTCACGCAGTTGGGTTTAAAAGCTATCCCTTTCAGCAGTTTTTGACTAAAGATCATACAAACCAAATTTTATTGGAATATTGTGACTCTCCCCTGGCCCCTTTCAAGCAATCAAGAGCTTAAACTCATCACAACCGTAGTGAGGGGGGTTCAGATTAGCTTTCCTGATGTCAACACTTTAAAAAAATAATTCTGTGTTTGGGGGGCCAGCGCCCTATTGGTATTAGTGGGGAAAGAGTGAGCTGATCAGAAGGCCAGGCAGTTTCCGCTCAGCCTTGTGATACTCATTTTCCCCCCCCACACCCGACCTGAAAAACCCATCAGGGGTTCTCTTTACATAAAAGGAAAGGAATAAAAGGAGGAAAATTTTCCCGAAACAAACTGTGAGAGATTAAGAGACCTTGGGAGTTTTGGGGGACCCAAAATCCATTTCCCCAAACCCAAAAGTGGAAATTGCATTAAAAAAGACTAAGAATCAGGCACACCCAAAATGATTATGGGCCGATAAGGCTAAAAATTAAGCACTTTGTGAGGGGGCCAAGAGCCATTAAAAGATTTCACATGTAAAAGAAAAGATGTGGGAAATTCTCAGACCAAAAGGGCGTATGACATGTCCCCCCCAATACAACTTAAAAAGGGATTGGGGGGGGAAAATTTTGACATAGAGGGTCTTGTTAGGGTTTTTTAGGGAGACTAATATTTTTAATTAAAAATTTTAAATTTGCTAAATTTTTTTCAATAAATTTTTACCCCTTAAAGCATTATTTTATGCCCTTTTATTTTTTTTCTATTTATTCTTTTTTTAAGATTTTATTTATAGATTCCCTTTTAAAATTTTAAACATTTTAATATTTCTATTTAACAAGGCTATGCTCCTCAAGACGCCATTTGTTATCAGCAACACTGACGGGATCACAAAAGTGCAACAATAATTTCAAAAAATTTCATTATTGCAGTGTCAGTAGGGGATAAATAAAATTTAAATTTTTTTTAGGTTTCAAATTTTAAAAAACGAAACACCAGACATAGTGTGTGTGTGTTGTGGTGTGGTTTTGGTGTGGTGTGTGTGTGTGTGTGTGTGTTTTGTGTGTGTGTGTGTGTGTGTGTGTGTGTCTTTGTATTTTGTGTCTATATATTATTACGCCAAACCCCCCCCCAGCCCCCAATTAAAACTGCTATTACCCTTGCTCCCCTGAAGCCATTTTGGGTTTTCAGCAAAAACCCGGGGCGATCACGAGGTAACCAAATAGCTTCTTGTCAAGATCCCAAAATTTCAGGAGATATATTTAAAAATAAACACTAATTTATTTGCAAAACCCTATAAAAGGTACTGGGAAAATGGTCACCAAAAAACTGGTTATCCATAGGCCCAGGAAAATTTCAGTCAAACGGTAAAAAAGTTTATGGTTTTTCACGTTATCTCGGGTTTTGGGCACTGCGCCCGGCGTCTTTCTCTTTTCTCCCCTCGCTTCAGCCCATGCCCGCATTGCGTCCGGGTTTCCCTCCCGTGTTTTCCCCGGGGGTTTGGGCCCCTGCGCTGGGGTTTTTTCCTTTTGCTTCCCCCCCG
>NC_051395.1:44779473-44781973 GCF_015228065.2 Penaeus monodon | reverse complement strand
GACATGACCAACAAAGATTTAAAAAAACTTTTATGAAATAATTATTGAACACCAAAAAAACAAATTTCGGGATGAGCACCCAAAAATTTCGGCCGAAATTTTTTTCTCATTTCTCTTTTTAACTTTTTCTTTAATATTTTTTTCTCTGTTTGTACTTTAACATTATATACTTCAGTCATACAGTTCATATTCCCATCGTTTTACGAATCAGAATTTGACCTCATTATGTCCCTACTTCCAAAATTTCACCATACCATCTTAACCCCTTCGAACTACCACAGAATAAATAATTTGTATTGAAACGTGGGTTTTTGTGCGTGGGACTTATCGCATTTTTCTCATTTCTCTTTTTAACTTTTTGTTCCTTATTTATTATTTGTACTTCAACATTATATACTTCAGTCATACAGTCATACTCTCATCGTATTACGGATCATAATATGACCTCATTATGTTCCTACTTCTAAAATTTCACCTTACCAACTTAGCATCACTCCAGCATCCTCAATTTCCTCGAAATTCAGATACTTGTATATCTGTAAAACTTTTCTCTCTTCTTCTACTCAAACTCCCAGGTTCTGCTCATTCTTTCCCGTTTTTCGCCATCTCGTTGTGAACTAGTAAGCCGGTTCAGGACACGTGTTCCGTTGGCTGTGAGCTCTACATGGGTATATTCTCAGAAGCGAGTTCGGTGGTGATGGCGTGTTGTAGGTTACGTGTGTGTGTGTGTGATTGTTTTAGTGTAATGTAAATGTGTGTTCTTGTTTGTATGATAATTGTATCGCGTTTGTTTGTTTAGTTGCTTGCAAGTAAGGGCCTGTGTGTTTGTTTGTTTGCTTATGTGTGTGTATCCATATGTGTATGTGTTTGTATATATTAATAGCTATGTTAATATATACATATATATATATATATATATATATATATATATATATATATATATATATATATACATATATACACAGATATATACATACATACATATGTATATATACACATTTGTAAATATTTATAATTCATATATATACTGCACATATACATATATGTATATGCATGCTGAATACTTTGAACCTTACTCTTTGACCCATTAAGTCCAAGAAAAGAGTCTCAGGGTCCACACCCTCATCATATTACGGATCATACGACTTCTTTATATTCCTCCTTCCAGAATTTCACCTTACTATCTTAACATCATTTCAACATTCTCAATTTCCTCCTAATTCAGATACTTTTTACCTGTCAATTCTTTCCTCTCTTCTTACTCTCAACTCCCATGCTCTGTACACTCTCTTCCCGTTCTTTCAATTTCCATAATGCACAAGATACGGGCATAGCTCACGTGTTCTGTTAACCATGACTGGGAGGAAAGAGAGTTTGGTGGGAGCAGAGCCGTCCACATCATGGCTTTGTGATGCACTGGAGCAAATAGTGAGCCTTTTAAACTATTTCGGCAAAACCGCTCTCTTTATACTAATCCTCGTAAAGTTATAAAATAGAATGAATTCCATACTTGCGTGTGTATTTGTGTGTGTGTGTGTGGGTTTATTTGCTTGTGGGTGTGTATAGGTTTGTTTTGTTGCGTATTTGCGTGGGTTTGTTCACTTGTGTGTGTGTGTTTGCATTCTCCTTTGTTTCTGTTGTGATTTCTAATTAGCGATATTGAAAACACACACACACACACACACACACACACACACACACACACACACACACACACACACACACACACACACACACATATATATATATTATATTATATATATATATATATATATATATATATATATATATATATATATGTATATATTGTATGTAGGTGTATGTGTGTGTGTGTGTGTGTGTTTTTATATATTATATATATATATATATATATATATATATATATATATATATATATATATATATATATATATATATATATATATATATATATATATATATAATATGTTTTTTTTAAGTAAACTACAACATACAATCAGATTATTTCTTATGAATATTTACATCTAAAATGTGTATTTCACTCAACATCAACCTTAAGAATGGTGAATAGACCTAGAAATATTCTAAGTACACACGAACGATAATCAAGTTCGTGCTCAATAATCATAATGAAGTCCACGTGTACCTAAATGGCAAGGCAATGCATATCTGTCTTGTCTTATAGTGGAATATATGTTGAATTTATGGATTCGTGTTGTATATTTCGTTTGTTTGTTTGTTTGTTTCTTCCCTGGCAATATTAATCTTCTGTTGATCGAAATGTGAATGCTTTGATTTAAAGAAGCGAAAGTGGTAAGACAAGATATGTCTCAGCTTCGAAGTTCGCGGATAAAGATTGCTGTAAACATTCCAATAATGTTCATAACGGCCTTTAGAAAGTTATCGTAAACGTTTCCTCTCAAATTTTCATGTTTGTTATTAATTAGAAATGCAAACACTAAACTTAGACATGACCAACAAAAATTTAAAACAACTTTTATGAAATAATTATTGAACACCA
>NC_051395.1:44769473-44771973 GCF_015228065.2 Penaeus monodon | reverse complement strand
TTGTTTGTTTATATGTGTGTATCCATATGTGTGCGTATTTGTATAAATCAATATATCAATATATATATATATATATATATATATATATATATATATATACATATATGTATATATATATATATATACATATATGTATATATACATATACCTATAGATATATATGTATATATACACATATGTAAATATTCATAATTCATACACACACACACACACACACACACACACACACACACACACACATATATATATATATATATATAATATATATATATATATATATATATATATATATATATAATATATATATATATATATATATATATATATATATATTTATATATATACATATATATATATATATATATATATATATATATATATATATATACATATATATATAATATATATATATATATATATATATATATATATATATATATGTATGTATATTGCACATATACATATATGTATATGCAGGCTGAATACTTTGGACCTTTCCAGAATTTCTCCTTACCATCTTAACATCACTTCAACATTCTCAATTTCCTCCTAATTCAGATACTTTTATGCCTGTCAAAACTTTCCTCTCTTCTTACACTCAACTCCCATGCTCTGTACACTCTCTTCCCGTTCTTTCAATTTCCATAATGCACAAGATACGGGTATAGCTCACGTGTTCTCTTGACCATGACTGGGAGGAGAGAGACTTTGGTGGGAGAAGAGCCGTCCACATCATGGCTTTGTGATGCACTGGAGCAAATAGTGAGCCTTTTAAACTATTTCGGCAAAATCGCTCTCTTTATACTAATCCTCGTAAAGTTATAAAGGAGAATGAATTCCGTACTTGTGTGTCTATTTGTGTGTGTGTGTGGGTTTGTTTGCTTGTGTGTGTATGAGTCTGTCTGCTTGCGTATTTGCGTGGGTTTGTTTATTTGTGTATGTGTGTTTGTGTTCTTCTTTGTTTCTGTTGTGATTTCTAATTCGCTTTATTAAAAAAAGAAGAAGAAGAAAAAAAAAAACTTCAGTTAAGATTAAATCTCGTAAACTTAATAGGAATAAGATGATACAAAAAGTCACCACGATTAACATTATGGTGAAAAATCGCCACGATTAACATTATAAATGAAAAATCATAACGCTTGATTAGAACAAATATATAAAGAAAACATCAATATTACTCATCGATTATCGAACATCTCATATATCCTACTAGAGAACGGAGCAATATGGTCGCAAGGATGAATTATCTCGGTCATCCACGTAACACGAAGCCCTTAGCTGCAGGGCCTCCGGGTCGGTCATAACCTTTCCTTGTTTATGTAACCAAATTGGGACATTATACTGGCAAAGTGACAGCAACAGCTCCTACGCCTGATAGGGAAGAAGTGCGATGACTCCCAAGGTGATGACAAGGACGGAGGAGAGGTCGAGAGGATTTTTAGGTTGGAGGCATTTTTAAACAGCGAGATTAAGCTGACATGGAGGTGGGGGAGAGGGAGGAGATAGGACGGGAAAGGGGAAAGGGAAGATAGGGTCTAAATATAGCTGAATTCATTATCTAGATATTAAGTACAACTGTTTTTCGGTTTTGTCGAGATACCGTTGTGTTGTAGGAAAGCTCGACATGTCTTGATGTGTTTCTTTAAGTTTTCCAACTCTTCTTAGTATTCGTTTCTCTCTCTCTTTCTCTCTCTCTCTCTCTCTCCCTGTATGTTTGTCTTTGTTTCTGTCTGTCTGTCTGGCTCTCTCTCTTTCTTGCTCTCCTTTTCTTTCTCTGCCCCCCCCCTCTCTGCTCTCTCTTATCTCTTCTCCCTCTCTCACGTTCTCACCTCCAGCACCATCCATCATCAGAAAAAGATTTCATTCGCCTTCCTCTGCCATCAGGGACATGCAAAGTACTCCCTTCTCCCCCCCGCCCCCCTTTTCGCCCGTGGTGTTGCTCTCTCTCCTTACCATCATCCATCTCGTGAACATAATCACAGCATCAAAGCCTTGTACCCTCATCCTCGCCCATCTTCGATTCCTCTTTCTCTCTCCTATTCCTTCTCCCTATTCTCTCTCTTCGACCCCCCCCCCTTTTCCTCTTCCCTACAACTATTCTTTCCCTCCTTCTCTCAGCCACTTCCTCTTCTCTTTTCTTTACTTTCTTTCCTCTTTCCTCTTCCTCCTTTTGCATTTCGCCCTTACCCCATCCCTCCTTTATCTATCTTCTCCACCTCCTCTTCTTCGTCCCTCTTACCCTCCCTCCCTTCTCATTCCCCTCCCATCCTCCTCTCCATCTATCTGCTCTCCTCTTCCCTCTTCCTCTTACTCCCTCCCTCCTTTTTCTGCCTTTACGCTCCTCCTTCTGGACGTACTACCCTCGCTCTTCATCAATCCTCCGAACTCCCCATTCACTCACTCGGTCTCATCTCTCTTTTCTTGTACGGAGGGCTATATACCTCTTTTGTCATATGACGCTACATGTCTAATCTTGTGTGGTGTATTGTTTGTGTCGTGG
>NC_051395.1:44749473-44754473 GCF_015228065.2 Penaeus monodon | reverse complement strand
GAAGGCAAGCACTCCTCAGCCCTTAGCAGTGTTATTATTACTTTATCGCTTCTCCATTACTATAGATCTCATCTGTTCTCTGTCTCTCTAACAATTATAATATATATATATATATATATATATATATATATATATATATATATATATATATATATATATATATATATATATTATAATATATATATATATATTATATATATTATATGTATATATACACAAATATATATATATTATATATCTATTATATATATGAATATATTATATATCTATTATATATGAATATATGTATATGTATGTGTGTGTGTGTGTGTGTGTGTGTATGTGTATTCGTGCACACACACACATATGCATACATATGTCCGCCCTTTAATCATCATCTCCTCCTCCTCTGTTGCTAATCACGGCTTTCTGTCTCAGTCTCCTTTCTCTTCTTATTTGGTTCTTTGTCTTCATTATCGGTGTCGATTTCTCAGCCTGCCTCACCTTTCCCCTTTTCTTCGCCTTGCCTCTCTCTTCCTACGTACATCACCCCCCTGTTCAGCTTATTTCCCCTTACTCTCTCTTCCTCCTCCCGTCCTCTTTTTTTTTTCCTTCTCACTTCTTTCTCTTCCTCTATTCATCTCTTTATCTCTCCCTCTTTCTCTTCTTTCCCTCCCCCATTATGTTCTCCTCCTCCCTCTTTCCCCTTCCTCTCAATAAATCGATCCCCCATCCTATCCTCCCCCTCTCCTCTCTGCTTCCCCCCTCTTTCCTCTTCTCTTCAATTCTTTCAATTCCCCATTCCACCTATGCCCTCCTTCCCTCGTCTTTCCCCTTCTTCTCTCCCCTCTTCGTCTCCCGATTTCTAACCCAACCAATCTCCTCTCCCGTTCCCCTCCTCTCTCCTCCCTTTCCTCCTCTCTCCTCCTCTCCTCTCTCCTCTCCCTTCCTCTCCCCTCTCCTGTCCCCCTCTCTCCCCTCCCCCACCACTTTCTCGCGCCCATCCACCCGTAGGCAGCTGGTACCTCGTCTGGGGAACTCGCAGCTGTTAAAATATGAGCAGCGAAAGACCTGACCATTCCAAGTTTTGACATATGTCTGATGTGCGGCGGGGTGTGGGAGCGCGGCCTGGGGGGCACGGGAGGGAAAGGGGGGACGGGGGATGAAAAAGGAGATTTAGGCTTGAGGGGAATTTTGGTTGAGGGCAGGGAGTGGGGGTTAAAGAGGAGATGGCTTGAGGGAAATACTGGCTGGGGGCAGCGAGTGGGGGAAAGGGGTGGATGAAAGAGGGAAGGGGGTTAGGGAGGATATTATTTCGGTTTAAAGGGGATTTCGGTTGATAGAAAGAAGGGTTAGGGAAGAGAAGGGGGAGATTATGGTTGAGGGAAGGGGAAGGGAGATGGGGATTGGTTCAAAGGGGGAGGGGAGGAGCAAAGAGACAGAGGTTGGCTTAAAAGGGATTTAGACTGAAAGAAAGGGTGTGGGGGAGTAGGGAGACTGATGAAAATCGAGAAGACAAAAGAGGCTGACAAGGGAAGAGAGAAAGAAGTAACTGAGGAAAAAAGGATAACGGAGAGGGGAAACTATAAAGGCTGAGGAAAGAGGGAAGAGAGAGAGAGGTAAGAAAGGGAGGAGGAGGTTCAGAATAGAAAGAGAGAAAGAAAAAGCGAGGGAGACAGAAGGAGAGGGCAAGAAACGAGATGATATGTGTCGGAAGGATAAGAAAGGAAAGGAAAGGGAAGGAGAAGAAGTATGGGGTCGATTAGGTAGGTAGGTAGATGGGTAGGCGGAGAGGCAAGGGAGAGAGAGGGAGTCACGAGGGATTATAGACAGAGGGAAGGGAAACAACATGCAAGGTTACCTTCTACCTGTGCGTGCTTGTGAAGGATTTGATTATACCTGCGTATGTGGGTGTGGATGTTGATTAATGTGTGTCTTTTCCTAGTCATTATATAATAATTCACACACACACACACACACACACACACACACACACACACAACACACACACACACACACACACACACACACACACACACACACACACACACACACACACACACACACACACACCCACAATATATATATATATATATATATATATATATATATATATATATATATATATATATAATATATAATATATAATATATATATATATATATAATATATATATATATTAACATGTATGTGTATATACCATATACATATATAGATGTATACATAAATACATATATATTATATATAATATATAAAATATTATATATATATATATATATATTATAATTTATTTATATCTGTCTATCTATCTATTTATCTATACAAAACACACACACACACATATGTTTAATATATATTATATATATATATAATATTATATATATATATTATATATATATATATATATATATATATATATATATATATATATATGTATATATATATGTATACATAAATACATATACACATATATTTATATCTATCTATCTATACACACACACACATACACTCACACACACACACACACACACACACACACAACACACACACACACACACACACACAACATATATAATATAAAATTATATAAATATATATATATATTGTTAAAGACTATGAACCTTAGTTCAATGGTGAACAGAGGGTAGTTATAGTTGTTAAAAGGCGTGATTCTTTATTCACAAGAATTGACACACAGTATGGGGACACACGGGACGTCTAAAGGGTAACGCGGGTCACGTGTCAGGTCAGCCAGCCCGGCGGGGGAGGGCTAGGCCAACCTTACCACGCCGAGCGCTAAGCACGAACTGATGGGTCAAGCGAGGTAAGATAACATCGTCATCTACGCCCTCGCTGAGTGAATGGTTCCTATTTGGGTCTTGGAGCCACATGGTAAACAGCCACGTGGTCCACTGGTACTTATGTATATGCTACATCGTACATTGCTCGAACACCTACTCACGCCTCGCGTCCTAGGTTTGCCTCAAGGGTGACCTAACTTGGCTGGTCGTCTCGTTCTCGTGGCTGCTCGTCCCTGTCGTCCTCTTCTTCCTGGTCCTCGGTGTAATCTGTCCGTCCTCGACGTCCTCGTAATCTTCATCTGGACCACGAGTGTCAAGACCTATGGCGATCATCTGATGACGTCTGGTTCTGCAGCAGGGTCCTCCTTCGGTGCCTTGTCGGTTATCGTCAGTCCGACTGCAATATATACATGTAAGGGCCAGATAGCAAGAGAAAAAGAAGGGCAACAGAGAAGAGGGGGTGTTAAGTACCACTAGCCCGTTATTTATATAAATTTGCGTTTTTTAATTTTGGTTTTTAATTTATCTTCATCTTTTTTATTTGTTTTGTGTTTTACTTTCACAAAGATAAAGAAAAAAAATAGGAGAGGGAGACATCAGTAGCGATCTGCATGGACCTGGCTTGAACTACCTACCGTCTCTGATAGATATGAGAGTAGATAAGGGAAACGACAGCGGCAATCCGCAAGGATTTACTTGAACCAATTGTTGTCACACAGAGAAGAAATAAATGTCAGCGAGTCACTAGTCACGACCGACAAAATTGCGGGTTAGAGATGCATAATAGATCTTTACGCAGGCACTAAGACAGCAGCAAACACTATTAATGAAAAGGTTTCACTGTCTATTGTTCTGCGTGGATGAGTGAGTGATTGAGTAATTGTGTGTGTGCGTGTGTGTGTAAGGGTGTATGAATGAGAGTGAAAACGAGAATGACCTCACACAGAGAAGGAATCACAAACACGAATATTAATGTTCACTATAACAAAATTTGAAGTAAATTAGTAATGCTAGCTATATAAAATTATTTCAACTACCATACTGAATTCAACATTTAATGACATGCGACAAAATGTACTCAATAATGAATGGTAACATGAACAAAATAATTGCAAGCTTTTTTAGCAAACAAATCTTCTCGGGGTTAGAAAATATGAACTGCCGAGGTACATGTCTAGCTATGCATGTTAGACTTCATCAACGGGGGGATCCTATACCCAAAATGCCAAACCTTGACACGACTCGAGCCAGGAAAATCTATAAATAACCTGCTCTTTTCTGCATATCTGTGATGGGCGCTCGTGACATTCCCTAAGGGTATCTAAATCATCACAAATCACACAATCACCTGGGAATTACCCAAAACATGCAAGTCACTTCAAGAGGGTGAGAAGGGTGTGATTAATAAGCTAATAATTATTCTAGCTTAAACCCTAGTCCTACATTAATTAACGGACGTAACCGTGGGTCACTCCGACTCAAAGTTGTTGATCAAACGAATAACTTCGGTTTTACCTGTACCTACTTTTCGAACCTTGGAGCGCAGATCTACTAGGCCGATATAACCCGGGGTAATATCGCAATCCTGTGTACTATGATACGGGGAGATTCTACGCTATATTCAATATAATAAATTTTAATAAAATTACGTTACACGCTCCGTTCTAGCGCCGATAGAACGTGTCACCACTGAGCATTTGTAACAATACTATGGTTAATCCCCAAGGCGTCAACAAAACAACCAAACTACAGGGAACCAAGCGGTCATCTCTAGACCTTTTCCTCGTCCCAAGTGACCGCAAGCGAAAGAGAAAGTGGGGTCAGGTCAGGGCAAGGGGAGGAACGAAAGAAAATGAAATAATATTCATAAGATAAAAACACGAACGCGTTAAATTCGTTGCAGTTGAAACAACATAAATCTCTAAAAACGAGAGAAATGAATTGACTACTTAACTAACGAACGATATTCATGTTTATTGACCACATACTCGATCACACAGAAATGCGATCTGAGGTGAAGGGAATAGTGTGAGAACGTGCCATTTGCTGTCATTTAGCTGTATTACCAACAAAACTGACGGCTTAACACATTTATGGAAGAAGAAGGGAAAAGAAATAAGAAAAGGGGGCCCAAACGTGTACTTACGTGGTTTTGTTTTCTTAGACATTTCTTGGAGTGGTCGAGTTGAAAGGATGAAGCGTTTGCCCTGCCACCAGATT
>NC_051395.1:44734473-44736973 GCF_015228065.2 Penaeus monodon | reverse complement strand
GTCAGCAATCGTGCAGAATGGAGACAGTTGGGGAAGGCCTACGTCCAACAACGGACCCTCAATGGCTGATGATGATGATGATGAAAGCAGAATGATTTCAAAACGAATTACGACAATGTCTAATATCATCGGATAATTGTCAGATCTTATTTCAGTTCCAATTTCTACTGCATGCGGTGCATGGTGGGATATGGACTTGCCCTGCCAGTGCGTTTGCCTGTTAGGGTGCTTTACCATCCCCCTTGCATGGGTCCTGGGGCGGAGGAACAGGCGGCGAGTGATTGTGGGTATCCCTTAGGGAAAGGAGCTTGCTGAGTTATCTTATGCTTCTGAAGAAGAAGCTCAATGAGCTAACTGTTCAAACTGACTTTCCCTCGGCTGAAAGCACTGTTAGCTAGCAGCTAACATCTAGAGGATAAAGATTTAGTGCTAATTAGTGGATATCAAATTCGATAACCATGATATCAAATTCGATAACCATGATATCAAATTCGATAGCCATGATATCAAATTCGATAACCATGATATCAAATTCGATAAGAAAACTGACGTATTGATAAGTCAATACGTAAGGTTGTGATATACGATATAGCAATATTAGATTGATGGACCCTGACGGTGCGTCCACTTCTGTAAAAGATAACAACAAACATATATACACATATAAATAAATAAATATATCTATATCTATATCTATATCTATATCTATATCTATATCTATCTATCTATCTATCTATCTATCTATATATATATATATATAGGCCGCGGTGGACGAGTGGTTAGAGCATCGGACTCAAGACTGTCACGACGGCAATCTGAGTTCGAGGGTTCGAGACACCGGCCGGTGCGTTGTTCCCTTGGGCAAGGAACTTCACCTCGATTGCCTACCTAGCCACTAGCTGGGCAAGACAGCCCAAGTCAGTGCTGGTCCCAAGCCCGGATAAAATTGAGAGAATGATTACCTAAAAAGGTAACACCGGCACTCTCCGTGGAAAGGAACTGGGGACCCTACCACGTACTCACTCCAATATCATCACAATATGAAAACTACAATTAAGTATCATGCTGTGACCACGACGGCTCAAACATGTCTGAGCTGCCGTGGTCACACCATGATTTTTCTTGGCAATTTTAGAGCGGTGGTTTGCCATTGCCTTCCGCCAGGTGCTTTTTTTCTGAGTCACCATCTCTATTTACCCGGCACTGACTTGGGCTGGCTTGGCCACCCAGTGGCTAGGTAGGCAATCGAGGTGAAGTTCCTTGCCCAAGGGAACAACGCGCCGGCCGATGACTCGAACCCTCGAACTCAGATTGCCGTCGTGACAGTCTTGAGTCCGATACTCTAACCATTCGGCCACCGCGGCCTTGACGATCATGGGCTTTTCCATGATTTTTCTTGGCAATTTAAGGTGTGGTTACACTGGCCATCGATTCATGAAATCTAATCATTTTCGAGTGGGATTTGCCCACCGATTGGTTCATTCCACTGTTTTTTTGCTTACTCGTCCGAAGCGATGGGTAACCCATCGATCCATCGATGTTCCAGTGGAAAAGTCATACTCGTTGAGAGTCTATAGTATACATGGCATTAGTCTAATTATATATTTATGCATTATAATTAATATATATATAAATAAATTACAGTTATTAATTATAATTGTAAATTATCATATATATACTTATATTAATTATTATTAAAAAAATTAAAATAAAAACAATGCAATATATCTGTATCCGCATTGACGGACGAACATAACAGCGCATATTTTTCGAAGGAGAAGGACGTGTTCCCCGTCATATTTCTGTAAGAATGTGGAACTTGGAAGCAATTACCTCTCTTTTAGAGAAGGTACGCCAGAAAATGTCCTTGAAATATAAAACATCCTTACCACAGAGGACTGCGGACACGATTTGTTTTGAGCTGCGATCCAGGACTGAGCTGGTGTTTTTTCGAGTGTAACCAAACGGATCGGCGGTGGGTTCCAGTCACTGATAATCGTTGGATTCCAACGAAATAGTTGGTCAGTCTAACCGTACCTTTAGAGCGGTGGTTTGCCATTGCTTTCCGCCCGGTGTTTTTTCTTTTTTTTTCACCATCTCTATTTACCCGGCACTGACTTGGGCTGGATTGGCCACCCAATGGCTAGGCAGGCAATCGAGGTGAAGTTCCTTGCCCAAGGGAACAACGCGCCGGCCGGTGACTCGAACCCTCGAAACTCAGATTGCCGTCGTGACAGTCTTGAGTACGAGGCTCGGCCACCGCGACCCCCATATATATATATATATATATATATATATATATATATATATATATATACATATATATATATATATATATATATATATATATATATATATATATATATATATATTTTTTTTTTTTTTTTTTTTTTTTTTTTTTTTTTTTTAACAGCCATTCATTCCACTGCAGGACATAGGCCTCTCTCAATTCACTACTGAGAGGTTATATATGGCAGTGCCACCTTTGCCTGATTGGATG
>NC_051395.1:44701973-44704473 GCF_015228065.2 Penaeus monodon | reverse complement strand
GTGTGTGTGTGTGTGTGTGTGTGTGTGTGTGTGTGGGGGTGTGTTGTGTGTGTGTGTTGTGCGTGTGTGTGTGTGTGTGTGTGTGTGTGTGTATGTATGTATCTATATAGATTACATTATATTATATATAAAATATTATATTCTATATCTTATATATAAAACATATCCACATATATATATATATATATATATATATTTATATTATTATAATACATATATATTATCATTATATTATATATATATACATATTATATTATATATTATATTATATATATAGAAGAGAGAGAGAGAGGAGAGAGAGAGAGAGAGAGAGAGACGCGTGTGTTGCTTTGTTTGCTCGTTTAAAGGTAAATGTAGTTACAAAAGCTTGCATCCCGATATATATGCATGTATCAATACAGGGATTGGTATGTACTCATAAATAGCTTTGATATTATTACCATTGTCTATTATCGTTGTTGCTGTGAAATATACATTGGTTTGATTTTGATCATTATCATAATCAATATTATTCCTGTACTGATGACATCTGTGATATTAGTATTGATATGTAAAATAATGATACCAATGGTAATAATGCTAATTATATTGATTTTCTTGAAAATAACGTATTGGTATAGAAATATCATATAACAGTGTAGACTTAGATCTTAACATACTGAATAAAAGGAAAATGTAAATGGTAAGAATAATGATGAATATATAATGAGGATCATAATGATAATAGGTAGAAATAATATACTGATAATAAGAAAAAGTAATAACGATAATGGCAAGAATATTGGTGATAATGAAATAATAATAATTATAATAATAATCATGATAATGGTAGTGATAACTGCGATAGTTAATAATGATAACAGTGTTACTAATAATTTCAGTGATAATGATAATCACAACAAGACCACTGTAGAAAAGGTATGAATGATAATGAAAAATTTCACAATACAAGAGATGCATTTAACAGCTTTCTAATATATATTCGTCCGGAGACATGCATTTATGACGAAGATTTATTCGAAACCAGATAAATACATCTCTTGTATTGTGAGGATATTCGTTCTCATGCTTACCTTTTCACATTTGTAGCACTAATGATACTAATGAAAACAATGACGAAACTTATACATTCATAATGACCATAGTGATCGTCATATGATATAGTTTAGTAGTAACAATTATGACAATAGTAATAACAAAGACACAGGTAATTCTGCTGCTGACGACGATAATGATATTCGTAACAAAACGTCCAAAAAACACGAGACTAACCTCAAAACAAGTGTAAAATTGAAGGATGATAGAGTGAAAAAATGAGGTTTATAATGTTCATCGCTGGCTGCCTCCGTCAGATAAAATCCTGTCCCTACATCCATACAAGAGAGTTGTTTACAATACGAGAGCAGTGAAGGGGTTATATCATAGGGCAAAGAAGGGAGAGTGATGGAAAATGGGCTAAAATATTTTGATAACATGGGGTAAATCTCGATGTAACTGTTTTGTGCGTTATCGTGATTATTATGTATTCAGGAATTAACGTAAGGAGGAGAGGAGAGGGGGGATGAGAGAGAGAGGAGAAAGAGAGGAGAGAGACAGAAGAGAGAGAGAGGGAGAAGAGAGAGAGAGAGAGAGAGAGAGAGAGAGAGAGAGAAGAGGGAAAGAGAGAGAAAAGCAGACAGGTAAAGCGAGAGAAAGGGATAGAGAGAGAGGAAAAGACAGAGAAGTGGAGGTGAGACACGAATAAAGAGAACAGAAATAAACAGAAAGCGAAAGAAACAAAGGGGATAACAATTACTGATAGACAGAGATGATAATTAAATATCCAATGATACAAGGTGAGATGATGACCAAACGGGAAAAATGAAGGTGACATGCGCAAAGTAAAAATAATAATGACATATTACAAAAAAAAAAGGAATTGAAATGAAAGATGTGTGATAACCTTACCCCCCCCCCCCCCCATCTCAAAATATATAAAATAATTCTGAAAGAAAGACGGAACAACAATAAGAAAAAATACGTGACATATGAGGTTTCCCCCACTTTTATCTTTTTTAAAAAACTTGAAACAGCACCTGATGAAAAAAAAGTCAAAAGATAAGGGTATGGCGGAACACAATGAGGTCATTTGTATGCAAAATATGTGCAGATCCAACTAGTAACTGGGAGCTCATCTCATGTATATATTTCCGGCCAAAGTGCGTGGAATATTTTAATGAGTTGTTTGTTGTTAGAAGAAAGGAACACAGACTCCACTATTTGTAAGCTTAATTGAGCGAAATGGAAATATGCTATTTTCAAAATCATAGCATACGTGCGCATGGACAGTTTTATATTATTTTTTAATTTTTGGGAAAAAAAACAATATTTTTCGGTGCTGTGGTTGAGTCATTGTTCAAACAGACGCGAATTCATTTATTTGAAATTAAATACGGATATAAATAAATATTCTGATAAGTAATTATTGTGTGTGTGTTTGTGTTTTTGGTGGAATATAAAG
>NC_051395.1:44691973-44694473 GCF_015228065.2 Penaeus monodon | reverse complement strand
TATTATTATTATTATTATTATTATTATTATTATTATTATTATTATTATTATTATTATTATTTATTATTATATTATTATTATTATTATTATTATTATTATTTATTATTATGATGATGATTATTATTATTATTATCATTATTATTATCATTATCATTATTGTTATTATTATCATTTTATTATTATTATTATTATTATTATTATTATTATTATTATTATTATCATTATTATTATTATTATTATTATTATTATTATTATTATTATTATTATCATTATTATTATTATCTTTATTATCGTGTTCGCCATCAACATTATCACCATTATCGTAATTATCCTCATGATCATTGTTATCATATTCTTTATCAAAACTACTTTTTGGCTGGGCGCAGACAAAAAAAGGACTCTGGAATATTGATGGCTGAAAATGCAATATGCAAAATCGAAAAGAAACCAATTCCTTCTTTGTGACTTAAACATACGTTAGAAGTCGTAATGAAGATCTGAATATTTCAAACTTTTTCATAATGCAAATCTTGGTCAATAATAAACTACGAAGTCATGCATATTAACGGAAAGTTGAATTCCATTAAAAAAAATCTTCCTTTTAATCAAGTGTGAATAGATATTCTCCATTTCCTGTATATTGATATATATTTTTTCCTTTCACCTCGACCTGCTCTCGTCAACGTTCACAGAAAATCTGCCCACATGTTGATTTATTTTGTATTAGATTCCTCTGGCGTCCCGGGCTTTTATTGTATATTTTACATTTACATGCTAATGACTGTTAAATAGCTATTTTTAAATGTATCTTACGTATTAAGGCTGTAATTATGAAATATGTTGATATGCATGGATTATACACAGTGGAAATATAAGACCCATAGTACATATTTTATATACACTTTGGACGTAATCGTTTAATAATTGATTTCTGGTCTTTACAGTCGACTACGGATATATTTTACCTTTTAATCGATTACGTTTATCATTACCATTACATGACAATGCATTTTTTCGCTAAACAGCCAAGACACCCCTTCAATATGTTATTTTTTTCATTATACTTTTACCATTTTCTCTGTGAAAAGAATTGTTGTAATCATCCGTATAACAGTGCTCTCTCTCTCTCTCTCTCTCTCTCTCTCTCTCTATCTATCTATCTATCTATCTATCTATCTATTTATCTATATGCACACACACACACACACACACACACACGAGCGTTCTCAAATACATCCACCAGTTTCCATGGCAGTTTTATAAACGTAATCACTAGAAATTATCATCATGGACTGCCTGAGGAAAACCGTTAGTTTAGAATAATGGTTTTGTTGGAATCTCCAAACTTTAGCAGCTGAACTGTTGGAATAAAAGAAAAATTAAAACAGAGAAGAGAAATGCCGAAATTTAGATGCTGATTTCGTGGGAAAAAAATGCCTATATCAATGTAACTACAGTGATTGAATAACGGGTACTTAAAACCATAAATAAGAGGAATAAATGAAACATGTAAACAATATAAAAGAAGAAGAAAAAGAAGAAGAAAAGTTTGAAGGTAAAAGACGGTTTCTAGGATTTTTTTATTTAACGATATTTATTTTATTTTTTATTTTATATTTCATTTAATCTATTTTTTTTTATTTTTTTTTATTATTATTTTTTTTTCGTGTTTTTTTCTAGGATTTTTTTTTTACGGATTTTTTTTTTTTCCCCATAAACGTTTTCTTTGCTTGTAGAGTCGAAGGGATGACGTAGAAAACTTAAAAAAAACAAAAAAAAAAAAAACAGGAAGGACCTTTGTCATAAGTACTCAATCTTATAAGAGAATGGATATACTTTATGACTTGAAATAGAGAGAATTAGAGAGACAGGAGGGAAATATTCATTCTTATAACCGAATGAATCGATTCTATTAACTATTAACTATTTTTTTTAAACCTTTGAATCCAAGTTGAGGCAACATATATAGGGTAAATTATACAGAAAGTTTGTCAAATCTCTAAAAAGTAATTGGAACCACGTTTAGGTTGCATTCATTAAACAAGAGAAAGTCAACATGCAACATAGTTGATTATATAGTGTGCGCTTCCTCGCTTTCTCGTATTTACTGCATATGTTTGTATAGATGTAGGTATACACACACACACACACACACACACACACACACACACACACACACACACACACACACACACACACACACACACACACACACACACACACACACACAAGTATACAAAAAAACACACACACAAACACAAGCAAACACAAACACACACTCGCACACAAGCAAACACAAAAACACACACATACACAGTCACACACAAAAACACATATAAACACACAAGCACGCACACCTATATATAAATATATGTGTGTGTGTGAGGGGGAGGATATACATACATTGCTTATAGAAATACAATATATACACTAATAGATTTCTATTGCACATGCAATGCGTGTGTATTTTCTTCACATTTAACTGTAGCTTATAAGAACG
>NC_051395.1:44671973-44676973 GCF_015228065.2 Penaeus monodon | reverse complement strand
AGATTATTAAATAAAAGGGTAAATTGGGGGTTTATAGTGGTGAAGTGATGTGGGATAGGAAAAAAGGGGTTTTTCGCAGGGTAAAAAGCGTGACCTCACGGCAAGGAGGCCAAGTTGCGCGGGCAAGATGGTGAGGTTTGGGAACAAGACGAGGGCTGACGGGTGGTGAGTCCACCGTCCACCTCCCTAAGGGGGTAGGCTAATCCTGAGTGACTTGGCGAAGTTCCTTCCCCCTCATTTGCCCTATTCTATACGCCAATTATAAAAAAAGAACTAAATAAAAAAAGCTTTTTTTAAAAAAATTTTTTAGGCCCCCAAATTCCATAAAGGCCTTTTCCAAGGTCGTCTTTTAAAAACAGAGCAAGAATCGATAAAAATTTTGGGCCCGAACAGGGACGACCTACGTGGAAATGTTTTTAAAAGGGAATTGGGGGGACTGGAGCAAAAAGCTAGGTGGGTTCTAAAAGAAGGTTTTCAGTATGAACGGGAGAAGGAGCAGCAGAAGAGGAAGAAAAAAAGGGAAGAAAAGAGGCTGGAGCAGGGAGAAGAGAAGAAAAGAGGGAAATTTGAAATGCAAAAAAAGAAGAAAATTTAAAAAAGAGAAAAATTTGGAGAAGGCATGGAAAAAATGAGAACCCCTGTGGTAGTGGGGTGACACATCAAAACATGCGAATACAAAGGTAAAGTCCCCAAGTCCCAGTTTTCAATGAAAAGTGTGAAACATTAGCATATTTTCAGGGGTTTGAAAGGTTGCGGGGAATGCAGTTTGGCCTGAAAAAATTTTTGGGCTATCAGTTTTAGTTTCCTTTTGCGGGGAAAAACCTTTGGTAATATCCCCAATTTAAACCCCCTACAGAAGCAAAATAGTTTGAGTGGTAAAACGGCACTATTAAAGGATTTGATTGTATGTGGGGGGTTTTAGAAAAAAAATTTAAAATTTGTAAATTTTCCCGGGTGGACTGCCAAAAACGCTAATAGCAAGAATGACAAAACTTTTTGGAGAGGGAGAGATGGCGGAATGTGAAAAGGAGTATGAGGTTTAAAAGAGTGATTATAAAGGGGCAATTTCTTTTCTAGTGGTTTTAACCTAAGTTTTTTCCTAAAGAACGATCTCTGAAAACTTACAAGATTCAGGGAATGGACCGTTCCTCGAGGCCCAGGGAAAACCAAGTAACCCAAAGCGACGAGCACCAATTGCCACGCAGGATTCCCCCCTCCTCAACCCCCCACGCCCCCGCACCCAAAAACCCAACGGAAAAAGGGGCCCAGTGCGGGGCCGGGGTAACTTGCCTTTTTTGTAATAAAGGGGGACGTAGGGCCGGGGAGTGTTTTTTCGGGCCCCCAAAATCCCCGGGGAAAAACGAAAAAACCACAACTGCGGAAGGAAGACACAGTGCACCCCGTAAAGTAGTGTTGTAATTGCCCCAAAAAATTGTAAAAAGGGAAGCGAGGAGAAACAAAGGAAAATGAAAGGAATGAGAGATGGAGGGGAATGTGTGGAGAAATCTACCCAAAAGGAAAGAAGTTGAAGATTGCCAGGGGAGAAGTTAAAGGGAAGAAAATTTGTTAAACGGTGTTAGTAAGGAGAAGTCGGGTTCGTCGTCTAAGCTGATGGTAAGGAAGGGGAAATGGGGCAAATTCTGAAATATATGAGCCCTGAAGCAATAATTGATGTCGGGGCCCCCCCTTTATGCGGGGAGGGTGAGGCCTGTGTCTACCACAGCCCCTGGGCCCTGCAAATTTGGGAGAAATCCCAGGAGTGAGCACAGGTGAAGACGACGCAACGAACGGAAAAGTGGGGAGTGATTACGAAATCAGATTAAAAAGAGATAGGAGTGTAAAAAGGAAGACGCCAGCTTAAAAAATAGAGGGGTAACAAAAAATGTTGGCACAATATACAGCCCATCAAGAGGGGGAAATAAAATTGGAGGGAAATTTCGGTATATGCAAAAAAAGGGTAAAGCTTTAAAAAAAGGGTTAAAAAAAATGAAATTTCAAATTTTTTTTTGAAAGGAGACTCCTACAGACAGGTCAAAGGGAAAAAAGAAAAGGGGGGATCAGCTTGGTTCCCGAGTGTGCCAAGCTATCTGGATTTGGCCCATTTAAAGTTTTTATGGGGGGCCCTTTTGGGACAAGAAAAAAACTAGAGAAGAATACTTGACATTTTTTTTTGGCAGGTGATACCGTGCCGTGCCGCTAGCGATCAGAAAAAGTGTTAACGGGGGTTGGAAAAAGGGGGAAAGGTGAGCAAGATCAAACTGGGTGACATGGCCTTTGGTAAAAACCTTTTTCCCCTAGGGCCGGGATCTGGTGGGGCCGTGGAGCCATATCATCAAATGGCTCTGAATTACTGAGGCAGTAGATAGCTACGAGGTACCCGAAGCTGTGCCCTTTCCAAACTTGACAGCCCAAGTACAGGCCTAGGTAAAATTTAGAGGGTGGGTGTCCCTTAAGAATCTTGTTGACAGGGGGACCATTTTACCTCGGAATGAAAAAAGTGTATGCCTATTTTCCCCATTAAATTTTTAACCATTACACCTACCTGATGTGAAAGGGCCCTCGTTGAAAAAAAAGGGGACACTAAAGAAAATGCTTAAAAGGATGTGTGTTTGGGAGCCCCAAGGGAAAGGCACCCTTTCTGGCGCCCCTTTTGTTTGCCCATCGCCCCAAATACCCCCGGCCCGACGGGATTTCGCCCTTTGAGCTGATATACGGACACACTGTGAGGGACCGTAACGCTGTTGCGCGAAAAATGGGACGGCAGTACGGCGACGATGAGAAAGTTGCATATGAATTGTGATAAACCTACGAGAAGGGTTGGAAAATACAGAGAAAGGCTTTAAAAGAATTAAAAACAGCGCAGGGGGCAGCCAAATTTTTCTACGATCGGAGAACAGGGGGAAAATTGCTGTTGGCGACGAAGTCTTCTGCTGTTGCCCCACCCAAAGAATAAGCTTGTTCCCGTGGAAGGGACCCTTTTTGATCCTAAGCAGCCTTAAAAATGGAAAAAAAAAAGTTGAAGGTAAACGAGCCCCGAGAAAATATACGTCACTTGTGAAGCATTTCGGTACCCCGAAGGCAAAAGGGAAACGGATTTAAAACCCCCGTCGCCGTGGTGGAGTCCCACGATGTGCCCGGTAAATAATACAATCCCAAATATCACGGCAGGGGGTGGAAAGATGTCATTGCAAAATAAATTTCCAGAGCCAGCAGAAAATTTTAAAGGGGAAATTTTTCTCAAATATGAAAATGTGTTGAGGATGTTCCAGGTAAAAAAACTACGAAAATAAATGAGGTGACGGTGCCCCAAATATTAGAGTAAAACCTTATCCTATTCCCCTTTCAGCTTAGAGAAATTAAGGAGAGAAGAGTCGCATTGATGCAACTTAGCATTTTCGAAGCTTGACTCCTCGTTTTTGACTCCATCTTTGGTGCCCAAAAAAAGAAAGGGAAAAAATCGGCTTGTTTTGACTTCAGAAGACTTAACAAAGTTGTTAAATTTTAGCAGAACCCATGTGTGTCCAGAATCCATTTTTTCAGACAGTCGTAGGATATTTTTTGAAGATGACCGACAAAAGTATGGCAAATACCTCTTGAAAGGATCTCGGAATTTTAAGCTTTTTCACCCCTGCAGGTTTTTTTTGAATTTTCCTCTTGCCATTTGGCCTGGTTATCCTCAGAACAGACCCTTCGGGAAATGGCTTTTGGGGCGTACTTTTTAAAGAAGATGTGGTGAGAAAAAACCCCGTCGCGTATGCAAGCCGAAAGCTGTCTAACACCGAGCAAAAATTTGGGATCGAAAGGGGTTTTAGCGGTGGTGTGGGCAACCAAAAGGTTTTAAAAATTCCTTACGGTCGTGAGTTTTACCCCCGAGACAGACCAAACCTCTCAGTACGGACAGGCCCAAATCATTTTAACGGTTCGTTTATGAGGTGGGCGTGGCTTACAAGAATACAGAATGATCAACGTTAAATTCGCGGTAGTGAAAAAGTTTTGAAAATTTTAAGCAGAAATCCCGGTTAAATGTGAAAATGAGAAAAATATTTTTGAGTAAAAAAAATAAATTTCTTTGTTTAAATGGAGGGCAGCCGTTTTTAAAATACACTAACTATAAAAAAAAACCCTTTAAATTTCTAAAAACGGTTTTAAAAATAATAAAATAATTTAAACAAGATTCCATTATCAATATAATGGAAAAGGGGTGTTATAGTGGTGAAGTGTTGTAGGAGGGGGAAAAAAGCGTGTTCGCAGGGAAAAAGCGTGGGTCACGCCCAAGGAGGGGTAAGTTTGGGGGAAGAGGTGAGGGGGGAGGTGGCCCAAAAAGACGCGGCAGAGGGGGGTGGAGCCCCACACGTTCCCCCACTACCCATAGAGGGCAGACCAACCTGACGAGGCAGGCGAAATCCTGTACCCCTCACTTCCCTATTTAATACGTCCCAAAATTTAAAAAAAAAAAAAAATAAATAAAAAAGCTTTATTTTTAAAATCTTTTTAATGGCCCAAAAATTTTTCCCCTAAAAGGGCCCAAATTTCCCAAAAGAGCAAGAACTCGATACATAAAAATTATATATATTTTATAATAAATATATATTGTTATGTTTTACATTAATAAAAAATATATATATATATATTTTTATTTTATCATTAATAAATAATTATAAATATTAAATATAAAATATAAATTTTAAATATTAAAATAATATTAATATATTTTTATAATGTATTATATAATATATATTTAAAATATATAAAAATTTTATACATATATATATAAATATATAATATAAATATATATTTCATTAAAGTTTTAAAATAAAATTATATAAAAACCTATATGTAATATACACTATTTTTAAATATATGTATATATTACATAAAATAACAACACACACACACAACACATATATAATCTTATATATAATATATATATAATATAAATATAATATATTATAAACAACACACACACACACAACACCAATAATGATATATAAATAATATAT
>NC_051395.1:44659473-44661973 GCF_015228065.2 Penaeus monodon | reverse complement strand
TGGCCTCCAGGAAACTCGTCAGTTGATTTGCTATAATGTTGCCTCGTCATTCTTCTGCAGAGGGGGGGGGTAAGGGAAGAAGAAAGAGAGAGAGAGGGAAGGACAGAGAGAGAGAGAGAGAGAGCGAGAGAGGGGGGGGAAGGGAAGAAGGGAGAGAGGGAGGAAGGACGGAGTGAGGGTGGGGGGAGAGAGAGAGAGAGAGAGAAAGAGAGAGAGAGAGAGAAGATAGAGAGAATAGAGAGAGAGAAAGAGAGAGAGACAGAGAGGGGGGGGGAGAAGAGGGAGAGGGAAGGAGAGAGAGAGAGAGAGAGAGAGAGAGAGAGAGAGAGAGAGAGAGAGAGAGAGAGAGGAAAAAAGAAGAGAAAGAGAGAGAGAGAGAGAGAGAGGAAGAAAGAAGAGAGAGGGAGAGAGAGAGAGAGAGAGAGAGAGAGAGAGAGGAGAGAGAGAGGAGAGAGAGAGAGGAGAGAGAGAAAGAGGCAAGGGAAGAAGAGGAGAGTGAGAGGGAGAAGAGAGAGAAGAGGAGAGAGAGAGAGAGAGAGAGAGAGGGGGGGGGGAGAGAGAGAGAGAGGGAGAGTCAAAGTCAAAGTCAAAGTCAAAACACTTTATTCCATTAAATTACAATGGTTATTCTTTAAGTAAATACATTTATATTTACATCTGTGTATTTAAGAGGTTTCTTTTAATTTCGTTTTAAAATTAAAGAAGCTGTTAATGTCTCTTATATTATCTGGTATCATGTTCCATATCTTGGGTCCACGTATTTCCATTTGACGTGCCCCTGTATAGGTATTCGATCTCTTAACAAAAGGGAATTTACTTGACTGTCTGGACACCTGATGTGTTCCCTACGGTTTGTAAAGGCATTAACCATTTTGGATAATTCCCATGAATGATTTTGTAAATGAATACACATGTGTCATAGCTGCATTTAGAATTGACTTTTAACCATTTCAATTTTTTTATATGTGGGGTGATGTGATCAAGTTTACTGATATTACCTAGTGCTACTCTGGCAGAAAAGTTTTGTAATTTTTGCACTTTTTGCATCTGGGTCTTGTTAGCCGATCCCCAAATGTTTGAACAATAGTTAATTATGCTTAGAGCTAGAGTTTGCACAACCATGATTCTAGTTTCAGTAGTGATTTGATTTCTTATGTGGCTCAAATGTCATGAAGCTGTCTAAGTGTACTCCTAGATTATTCACTAAAGTGCTCGGTTTGATAGAGCAGCCTTCAAATTCTATGGTTGTGTCATTGGGAATTCTAGCTATGTTCTGCCGACTACCTATGAATATACATTGAGTTTTATGTGGGTTTAGTTTAAGGCCATTTGTGTCAAAATATAATTTTGATTTTGTAAGAGTATGTTGAGTGTTTCTTATTAACATGTTTAGGTTGTTTACTGAGTCACTATGAAGAAACTGTGAATCATCGGCGTACTGCACTAAAAGACAGTTATGGGCTATTGTTGATAAATCATTTATGAAAATTGTAAATAGGATCGGACCTAAAATAGAGCCTTGCGGAACACCAAAAGGCACTTGTTGTTTTGATGACATATCATTATTGATTCTTACCGATTGGGTCCTTGTATCTAAATAACTTTTAAACCAAAAGGTATCAATTTCATGATTTACTAATTTGTTAAGGAGAATTTCATGGTTAACACTATCAAAAGCCTTAAAGGTCGCATAATGTGAGCAAATTTACCTGATTTTTGTCTATGTTCTTATAAATTTCATCAGTAATTTGCAGTAAAGCTGTTTCAGTAGATAACCTATTTCTAAAACCATGTTGTGTTTTAGATAATAAGTCATTGGCCTCCAGGAAACTCGTCAGTTGATTTGCTATAATGTTGCCTCGTCATTCTTCTGCAGAGAGAGAGGGTAAGGGAAGAAGAGGGAGAGAGAGAGGGAGGAGAGAGAGAGAGAGAGGGGGGGGGGGGTAAGGGAAGAAGAGGGAGAGAGGGAGGGAAGGACGGAGTGAGAGGTGGGGGAGAGAGAGAGAGAGAGAGAGGGGGGGGGGTAAGGGAAGAAGAGGGAGGGAGGGAGAGAGAGAGAGAGAGAGAGAGAGAGAGAGAGAGAGAGAGAGAGAGAGAGAGAGAGAGAGAGAGAGAGAGAGGAAAAAAGAAGAGAGAGAGAGAGAGAGAGAGAGAGAGAGAGAGAGAGAGAGAGAGGAAGAAAGAAGAGAGAGGGAGAGAGAGAAAGACAAAGAGAGAGAGAGAGAGGGAGACAGAGACAGAAAGAGACAGAGACAGACAGACAGACAACAGAGACAAAGGCAGAGGCAGTAATAAAAAGAGAGAGAGAATACTAAAGATAGAGATATAAAAAAAATCCAAAATATACACAAGAGATAGAACGAAAGGACGGAAAAAGAAGTCAAGAGATTATGTAAAGGCAATTCTGTCTCTCGCAGAAAGTGCAGCTGCCGTTACTGATGAACCTAATGCTAATAACATTAGGCTTCCAATTCATAAAGCAGAATTTGCTAACGGTATT
>NC_051395.1:44624473-44634473 GCF_015228065.2 Penaeus monodon | reverse complement strand
TCAGGGGTTTTATACAGCTTCCCCACAATCGTGGCGACGTTTTTTTAACATTTTTTTACACAAAGAAGCGAACATAAAACTTCTTAACAATTTTTTTTACCAATAAATAGAAGTACAAGATTTAAGAGCAAACAAAAAAAGATTTAAAGCTTACAATAAAACAGTAAAATGAAGATAAAAAAAACAGTACAGAAAATGAAAAAAACTGCATTTTGCTGTAAAACCCCAAAACAAATAAAATCATCAATAAACTAGATCTCCAGTGCCCAGAGCCTTGTGTTTATATGATAAATAATTAAAGTGGTTAGTGTAGGTCGTAAATATAAAAGCAAAAAATTCAAAAATTTTAAAACAGATAGGAGATTTTTGATAAAAATCAAATTTAAAAGATTTTAAAATTCAATATTTTTAAAACAATATAAAAACCTTTTAATAACGTAAAATGAAGATATTAGAATAAAAGGAGAGGTTCGGTATAAAAAATAATAAATAAATAATAAAAAGTTCAATCCATTAAGTAAAAGAATAAGAAAAAAAGGTGAAAAGCACATTTATGTCCCCATCTACAATCAAAAGAAAACTAAATTTAAAAGGGGCGTAAAAATTCGCGAATAAGGGCAAAACCTGGGTTATCGCCACTCAAGATTGAAGCATGAAAAATCTAGAGTAAAAACCCGGGGAAAAAACAATTTCAAGCTTTATTACACATGTTTTATAAACAATACATGGTTTTGGAAGTAAAAAACATACAGTTGAGTGTGTGGGGGAGGAAACATCAGCGTGTTTGAGCGCGTAGGGGGATACCCAAGTTTGGTTCGGGGTTAGGATTCAGGATTCGGGATTCAGGTATCAAGGGTGTCGAGCGGACTGGTAGGGTATTAGGGTAGAGGATAGGGGTAGGTGTGAGGACGAAAGCTTAAGAAAAAGGACGAAAAGGAGATAAATCAAAGGGAGCCGAGAGATGGAAATGAAAGAAATGAGCAAGGTCAACGGCGGAATAGAAAAAGTAGAAAACGAGATTAGTATGGGAGAAGAGAAAAACAGAAAAAAACGTAAATCGCGAAGTAGAAGAGAAGAGAGAAATATCGACGAGAAGGACAGACCGGTGAATGAGAAAAATGAATGATGTGTGAAAAACGAGAGAAAAGGATAAAATAGCATAACGAAGGAACGGGGAAGAGGAGAAAACGAGATCAGCATGATCAGGAAGGGAAAGGGGGAAATTAAAGGAAAAGGAACGAAAAATGGGCGAAGATGTGAGAGCAAGAGAACTAGAGCATTTAGGAGAGACGAAGGATAGCGAGTAGAGTAAATAGGTACAGGAGTTAGGATGATACGTGAAGAGGAGAAAGATGGGAGAGCGGGAAAAAAAATGGAAGAAGCAGGGTAGAAAGGGAGGTTAGTGGGAGACTAAGGGAAACAAGGGTGCGGAGGATAAGGGGGGAGAGGGGTTGCAGCCAGATGGGGGGAAGGGGGGGGGGGGGGAGTGACTAGGGAGTCGGAGACCTCACAACCCCCAATCCCATGGGGTTTCGGAGCGTCAGCGGAGACGAAACTGCGGAAGCAGAAGAAAAGGAAAGGCCTGAGCCGATACATGCCTTTACCGTTAAGGGTATGTGGAGCTGGACGTGGCTTACACAAGCTGCAAACAATAGCCACAAGGTAACAAATATGAGCACAAGAAACGGTTGATATAGTCAAATATATCACAATATATATCACATATCACAATATAAACAATTATAACACAAATACAAAACAAATTCAAAACGAATACAACACTACAATGTCAGTATCACTAGCTGCTTAAATTTATGGCATTAGTAAACTCATCTTTCCA
Source organism: Penaeus monodon (assembly GCF_015228065.2). Classification (NCBI taxonomy): domain Eukaryota; kingdom Metazoa; phylum Arthropoda; class Malacostraca; order Decapoda; family Penaeidae; genus Penaeus; species Penaeus monodon. The sequence continues at coordinate 44,632,633 of NC_051395.1, read as the reverse complement.
AGTTTAGTTTGATTTCTGGCCTTAAGATAAACTTTTCGAAATGTACTGCATCTCGAACACTAAGCACTTATCGACTATAATTACACTCACTAAACGGCACATTCACTAGCACTGTCATGTTCTGAAACATGACAGTGCTTAGGACGTGCTCCTGTCTTGGGGCTACACTGCTGAGAGTCAGCATCTGTACGAATAGGCGTAATACGGAAAGTTTCGCCATCTGCGACTCCCGCAAGCCCAGGTACTGCTACATCAGGGTAATCTTGGACAGTCAGTCACATATCATCAGCTCTGTTTACATGGAGAGCCTCCCCACCATCACAGGGACGGATATTCACCCTATTTTCAAGGTTGGGAACTTCCAGGGGATAGTCGTGATCAAGCTCATCTAGTTCCTCTTCGGGACTCGTTAGGACAATTAATTTGATGTTCTAAATGGTTTTATATGATTTAGATGAGCTTTAATTTCGGACATACTGTGTGTATGTCCTAATTTCAAAAGAGACTGGACCAAGACAAGCTACGCCTCTTGCAGGGCCTCTCCACCTGCCAGAGAGAGGGGCAATTGCACCCGTATTCTTCTGGTGCTCATAGTACCAGACGATTGCACCAATAACTGGTTGAAAACTTTCCTTTTTACCCCGATTATAGTATCTACCGTAAGTAGCCCTGGATTGGTTATAGGCTGCAACAGCAGCTTTGCATGCCTCAACGAGTCGCTCTTTTAGGTTTAAATTCTCTGCAAGTACAGCTTCATTGGTCAGGCCAATAGGGAAATTAGCATGTCGACTCGTGAGCAAGTAGAGTGGTTGCTCATGGGTGCTTCTATGAATAGCTGTATTAAACCAGAAATACAGTCCGGATGAATTGGTGCAATTCTAGGCCGAATACTTCTAGGTTAGTGAGGGCGACTTACCACTATGTTAGTACATCGATCAAACTATTCGCTGGGGGTGGTACTTAAGGTGAAGTGATAGCTAGCGTGATCATTTTAAGAGTTCCTAAATAAGCCACTATGTGAATTGTATCCATGTCCGTTTGGAAACCGAGGTGGACCAAAACAGTCACCCAGTGATCTACAAAAGCCCGGTGGGACAGAGGCTGCAGCTAGCCTTTCCTTAATGGTACAACCGAGCCAACGTGAATGTTGCTCCAGAATCGATAGACCATAGTGCACTGTGATAGGTAGACCAAGCGTTCATAAGCCACGGACACGTGCTCAAGTGGATATGGGTAAGTGGATGTCTGCCATGGGGAACCCTTTGGAGGTTACCTCGGACGGCTGCACACTGGGCGTTGGCACATACTTCTTGCAACCCCTTAAGCATGTTGGCTCAGTAAAACATGGCCTTGGTATTTCATTAGTCCTACTGAACCACCTGGATGGAAGCAAAGGCGGTAAATAGCAACTTTCAGGGCTGAGTTCATTAAGGAGGCAGGAACTACTAAAGATAGCTAACTCTGTCGGGAAGATTGCTTTAATCTGTGTAGGACAAAATCTTAACCTCAAATCGTCTAAAAGGGAGAGGGCCAATTTTCTTTGTTACAGTCCGCTCAAGTAGGTACCGTCTGAGATCGGCAAGCTGGGGATCTTGCAGGTGCTTTTGGGCGATGTACTCGGGGGATAGCTCGTAATAGCTAATGTAGCTAAGTGCATTGGGGACTAATCGTCTGGAAGAACTTTAGTTTGAGCTACTTGCCTCGACAGTAGGTCTGGGACATTGTTAGTGGGGCCTTCTTGTACATGATTTTGAAACTATTAAAATGAAAATATAATAACGGGTTCATCGGGAGATTTAGTTGTCTGACTAAAAACTAAATCAGAGGCCTATGGCTGTATAAATTGTAAAAGGTCTTTCCATAGAGTAAGAATCAAAGACCCGTACACCCTCTCTACAACACCAAAGCCAAGATCAATAGAGGGTATCTTGTTTCGCAGCCTTAAGTTCCATGCTATAGTAAGCAATGATCGTGGATGATTTTATCTTCATCCCTCTGCAGGAGACAAGAACCAATGGCGAGTGCCGATGAATCGGTGTGGAGTTTAATCTCGGCTGAAATCAGGTTGGCGACGATCGGCGACGAACCAGTCTTCTTTTGTCAACTCGTAAAAGGCATTTGCCGTTCTGAGCCCCAAGACCAGTTTTGGTTTTTCTTAAGCAGGAAATACAAAGGAGACGAAATATTTGTATAGCTGGGGATGTGTTTACGGAAAAATCCCGTGTAGCCTAGAAACCTGCAAACCTCCTTGATGTTACGAGGAGGTTTCATTCCAGAGATTGCAATCACCTTTTCTTGATTAGGCAGCACACCTTAGGAGTGATCATAAACAGGAAAGTTTATTGTGGTGGCTGCAAAGGTACATTTTTCTAGACTTAATTTAAGCCCTGCTGCTGAAAGTAAAGTTAAGGTCTCCTGCAAATGTTTTAGATGTTGAGAGAATCCCCTGCTATAAATCACAACATCGTCTAGATAGCAGAGAGCTTGCCTAATACTGAGGCCATCAGCACATTCATGGTCTGCTGAAAAGGTGGTTGGTGCAGTGGACAAACCAAACGGGAGGCGCGCATGAACTGGAATTAATCTATAACCGTCAGAGAAAGCTGTTTTGGGATGGTCTGTGGGCTCCACAGTAAGCCCAGTAAGCTGCTCTAGCATCGAGGGTAGTGAAGGTGTCAATGGGCCCCAGATCATTAATTAATGCATCTATCCAAGGAAGAGGATATGTGTCCTTAACCATTACTGTATTAAGTGCACGGTAATCTACACGAAAGCGCAGGCTGCCGTCCCTTTTCTTTACCAGGATGAACAAGCTAAGCCAGGGGCTAGTGGATGGCTCATTCACCCCTGCTTGTAACATCGAATCGCACTGCAGACAGATGGTCTGCTTTGTAGCATAAGGTAGTCTCCATTGCCTGATGCATGTGGGTTTGGCATCACCAGTGTGAATCTGTGACGAATACCAGGGACCAGACCAATGGATTCCTCTCCACCATCAAATAATTCTCTATGTTGGCCAAGCAACATCAAGATTTCACACCTCTGCTCACTAGTTAAATACTCTAAGGATAGAGCTTCTGCCATCTGTGGCCAGGATACCTTGTTCCTGCGCTGCCTCACAAGTGTAGCTATGGCTATTGATGGGGATAACACTGCCCCTTCAATATCTAGGTCGCTCTCTTCACTAATGTCTTCTAAGTCTGGAATCTGATATCCCACTATCCTCTCAAGGTCATACTCCAAGTTTGTATAGGAGTCTTCGACAAGATATCTGTCAACCCTGGCACTAATCCCTTTACAAGACTGTTCATCTAGACCCAAGGCTCCCATATGATCAGAAAAATCATCTAAATAGTGCGGATATTCCTTAGAAGATATACTATTATCCTTCCCAGGTTTCAGATATCCCATGTCACTGCTGTGGGCACTGCTGACTGTTCCTTCGAGTTTTAGAGGAATCTGCATCTCGCCGCTGTAGGCACTAACCATTTCCTTCATTTCAGCTTCTACCTCGCTGCTGCGGGCACTAACCATTTCCTTCATTTCGGCTTCTACATCGCCGCTGCAGGCACTAACCATTTCCTTCCTTTTAGTTTCTACGTCGCCGTTGGCGGGCACTAACCATTTCCTTCATTTCAGCTTCCACGTCGCCACTGGGGGCACTAACCATTTCCTTCATTTCAGCTTCTACAGACTCAAGGTTGCTACTGTAGATTGTGTTGACCAATGCCACCATCCCAAGTCTCATTCCACAGATTAGCTTCACGGGTCGCGACGAAGGGTTTATGGGCAGATCATTGCCAGCGTCTTTTGCATGTGTAACCACGAGTAGGGAAACGTTAAGAATGGAGGACGTCGGGGATCTTAATAGGACATCCCCATCTTTAGGGCCTAACTGTGACACACATCCCTCAAGGAATATACTTGAGTGTGAGGGAATGATCATCTTCCTTGCAAGATGCACCGTTGCCTCATTCCGGGAAGTTTCCGCAAGCATTATTTGGGTTGATGCATCTTAATGCAAGCTATCCGGAGAGATTTCCCGCTAGTATATAAAACCGAGAACCGACGGCCTTCCAAAATCAAATGTGCCTGCTTGAGAAGAGCAACTGACGCAGTGTAAAATTGGTCCTTTCTCAAGAAAGGATATTCCAAGGAGAAGGTCTCTGGGAAGTCTAGATTGGGCTATCGTTGACCTATCGACACGACCAGGCCTTCTCCAAGTCTAAAAGTCTAAGGAGACTTCTGCCATCGATTTAAAAGTTTCCCCAGAAATTCCTTGTAGGGTTTTCAAAGAGGACTGCTGTGGCACTGTGTTCTCAGGATCAATTGCTCAATAGTATGGTTTAAAAGTGTAATTTTGTCGACCCAGTGTCTATAAAACACAGGACAGTCTTGCCATATTAACACTGAGTGCCACGAGTAGTTCGCTCGTCCATCTCGTGCACTCTCAACTCCAGAATCCTCGGAGTTTTTACTGTCTGGATTAGCGCGATTGACTGGCTCCTTTCGAATCTGCCAGCGGGACTCGGAGCTTTGTCTCCTGGCGCGAAGGAAGGGCATTTGGGCCATGTGGCCAGATGGTCACACTATAACAAGGTAGGGCCCTGATCTTGGGGGTGATCTAGAAGAAAGGCTAAAGCCTGCACTTGTGATACTATGGTGGCACTTGGTGGAAATCAACACCAAACATTTGAACGAGGTCGTCTCGGTGGAGATCCTGGACAAGGGAACTGACTGGGGATTAAGCCACAGGTGTAGGCTATACGACTCTGGTTCTATATGGCCATTCGGTAAAGGGTCGTCTAATACGATAGCCATCTGGGAGAGAGTTTGGCGACATGTTGGCAGTGTTTTATACCATTCCTCGAATTCCTGACTTGTGCCGTTTCTGCTAATTGTGGGATGTCAATCACCTTTTTTTTCCCAAAAAAAGGGGGGGGGGAGAAATCTTCGCAGCAGTCGCATCCAGACAAGAAGACCCTTTCGTATCAGTCATTTTGGTCACAAAGCTTCCCTAATGGTCCCTAAAGCCTTGGTGTACAAGAGCCTCTACTGTAAATAAAATCCATTGGGCCTGCATATCATCATGTGTGGTCATACAAAACTTTATAAAGTCGGTAGATGAGTATTCCCCATGAATTTCGTCTCAGCTCCTGTTAATGGGTCCAGTCTCATGAGGTCGAAGCTTGCCGAGTTACGATAGTTTGGCCCATAACCACGACAATTGGCCCTAGCTGCCATAATGAATGCCTCTCCTGTGGGAGGACGGACACAGATTCAATAGATCTGACAGGATTCTATTTCCTGGTCTTTAGAGGGTCACAGGCTGAACCCCCTTGAAGTGAGCGGGACGTTATCCGGCTACTGATTACATATGATGGTGGGGGTTTGTTTCAAGAGATGTAGGCCTCTTGGAGGAAGTGACGGCGGTGGGCCCTTCAGGAGTTTCTTAGCCGGAGCCCTTGTACATTGAGTGGGTCGCTCAGAAAGAGTGGGTGTGGACATAGGGTTGGGTACCCTAGCTGGCTCTGGGAAAGCATTTGGGAGATATCACCTGTGGTGTTCATGCGAATTATGGCCAAGATCAGGGTAACTTTGACTCGAAGCTACACCCTAGAGTTCTGTGAACGCCCTCCTTTTCCTCGCTAGTCCTTCTCTCTGGGCAGTATCCTTTCCTCACTCTAAACGACCATCGTGTGAGTTCCTTTGTTATTGTGGCTTGTAAAAAGGGTTTTCCCCCCCCAAAATTTTTTTAAAATTTTTTAAAAAATTTTATATAATTAGAATATTTGGAAAAAAATTCCCTATGAAAAATAATTTTTGGGGGGAAAAATTAAAATTAAATTATTTTTTTTAATAAGGGGGCCCCCCTTTTAATTAATTTACCCCTTTATTAATATAATTTTTTTTAAAATTATTTTTAAATGGGGTTTTGGGTTTTTACATTTTTTATTTAAAAAATTTAAAATTGGGGTATTTATTTAAAAATTTTTTAGATATTTTTTTTTTTAATTATAAATATACTTTGTAAGTAAAATTTGGAATTTTTTACCCTTTCTTTTGGGTTTTTTTTTTAATTAAAAAACCCTTGGGTTTTTTTTTTTTTTAAAAGGGTTTTTTTAAATTTTTTAGAACCTTTATTTTTAAAAAATAAATTTTTTTAAAAATTGGGGCCCAAAATTTTTTTTTAATTTTTATAAAAAATCAATATTTTAACCCTAAAAAATTTTTATAAATTATATTTTTTTTAATTATTCTAACAATTGAAATTTTATAAACAAAAAAAAAATTTAAATTAGTTTTTCCCCATTTAAGAAAAAATTTTTTTTTTTTAAAAAATTTAAGTTAAATTTTAATAATGGAAAAAAAATTTCAATTAGTAATTTTTAAAAAAAAAAAAAATCTTAAAAAAATAAAACATATTTAAAGTAAATATCCTTTAAACCAAAACAAATTTTCAAAAATTAAATAACATTTATCATTTTTTTACTTTAATAAAATTATATAAATTTACAAAAAAATTACAATAAATAAAAAATTAATTTAATTTAAACCCTTTTTACTAAAATTAAACAAAATGGGGAAAAAACCCTTTTTTTCTACATAAAATTTCAAAAAAATAACAAAAAAAAAAAGGGGGGAAAAGGGAAAAAACAAAAAAAAACACCAAACCCCAAAAAAAACCGGGGGGGGAACGGCAAAAAAAAACAAAACAAAAGGCAAAAAAAAAGGGCAAAAACCAAAAAGGGGAAACCCCCCCCCAAAAAAAAGGGGTTTTTAAAAAAAACGGAAATCCAAAAAACCGGCTAACCGATTACCCCCCCCCAACCCGGGACCTTGGGAACTTTTCCTTTTTGGGTTTTTTTAAAACATTGGGGAAAAAAAAATTTTCCCCTTCCTTCCCACTCCTATTCCGGTTCAGGCAAGCCGCTAAACTTTCCCCCAAAAACCTTTTCCTCCCCCTTGGGCCTTTTTCCCCCAATTCAAAAAAAATTTTAAAAAAAAAGGGGAAAAAGCCAATAAACAAAAAATATTAATATATTTTAAAATTATTTTTTAAAATTTTTTAAAAAAAATTTTTTTGGGGGTTTTTTTAAAAAAATAATTTTAAAACAATGTAATCACTGAAGCAGCTTAGTTCACTATTTTACTTGTAATACAAATCTGATATGGACAATCTTACAAGACACCTGAAACTTCACAATACCAATACAGCAAACAGTTTACATTTAGAGTTCATACTCGCACAATATTGTACTAACAGGGTACATACACAAATGCAGAATGTACAACTTGTCGTACGGTCTCCACAATCAAGAATCAAGTGACATGAATTGAAGGCAAAGAGGGAAGCACAGAGGGCGAGGGCGAGGGCAAAGGCAAAGGCAAAGAGGAAAGCACAGAGGGCGAGGGCAAAGGCAAAGAGGAAAGCACAGAGGGCGAGGGCAAAGGCAAAGGCAAAGAGGAAAGCACAGAGGGCGAGAGCAAAGGCAAAGGCAAAGGGGAAACCCACAGGGGGCGAGGGCAAAGGCAAAGACAGAGGAAGGACTAGGAGTGAGTAAAAGGATAAAGCAGATAATCCAAGCACAGATACAGTGCTAACACGATTACAAGCAAACATAAACTTCTACAATCAGCGATCTCGTGGTACCCGATTGTTCAAGCTGAATACATGTTCCTTTTATGGAGTAAGGAAATTTTTACAACAGATTATGGAGGAGCAGAAAAAAAGTGTCCCCATTCCTGTCAGAGCCACAGGTACACAGTATATCGGCGAGCTTCAGGCACATGCCCTGCTCAAACTTTCCAGTCCTAAACACATATTTAACACAATACACAAAATACATGTGGCTCTCTAATGCTACAACTGCTAGCTAGCATAATAAGAAAAACTGGGTTGCTGGAGAGGTCAAGAACGCGAGCAAGAAAGCTCATATACAACCAAATCCCACAATATATATATATATATATATATATATATATATATATATATAAATTATATATATATATATATATATATAGATATATATATATGTGATATATATATATATATATATATTATATATATATGAAATATATATAGGTATATATATATATAGAGATATATATATATATGTAATATATATATATATATATATATATATATATATATATATA
>NC_051395.1:44614473-44616973 GCF_015228065.2 Penaeus monodon | reverse complement strand
AGAGAGAGAGAGAGAGAGAGAGAGAGAGAGAGAGACAGACAGACAGACAGACAGACAGACAGACAGAGAGTAAGAGAGAGAGAGAGAGGGAGGACGAAATCAATAGGCTTTACAGTAGATGATGATAATCTTCACAAATGAATATTTTTCTCTCAATCTATAAATCTATAGATACATCTATGTTGATCAATTTAGTGATATAAGCGGTATGTAATACAAAAGGAAATGAATAATTTCAGGAAACAGAAATTGTTGATGACGGTGTCATATAGAAAATCTAAATCTATTTAATTTCAAGTCAAATTTCAGGGGATCTGATTGTAGTAGTGTATTCCTGAAGTATTTGCTAACATTACCATTGAATTTGTAAATATATAATAATCGTAGTTGTAGTTATGGTTATTACTGCCACTTTTATTACTTTTATTATGATTCTAATAACCACCATTACCAATTTTAGGGGTATATATATTTGCAATGGTAAAAGCAACTCTATAAAGGATACTTATATTTATTTTTAGAAGCATTTGTATATTTATTTCATCAGTAACAACTTTAATATTGACTATGGCTAGTATTATCACTTCTTACGCATGAGTCAGTTAATTAAAATGATTTTAAGGATAATTTCTTGTAATTGAAGGAAATAAATAGATATATGATATCTACGAATTAATAACCACACGTAGAAACTATTTTCAGAAAGGATCAGCTTAAAAACTTACGTAGAGAAATATTAATATCTATGTAAAATGAAACACAATTTCCACAATATTACTCCCATATATTACTGGACAGAATCCCAATGAGTACAGCATAAAGAGCAATTAAACACTATACAGTACAATTACCCAATTACAGTCTGAACAGGGCATAACCCTAGCCTATAAGACATTGTACACTTACCCACATAACCATATTAGAGTTCTTACTCTATATATTCCCTCTTAAACGTTATCCTAAGCCTAAAGCGTTTAAGTGGGAGAAGCCTGTGTTTGACAGCTCGTCGTGAAAGTCTCCCAGCTCCAGTGAGGCATATGTCTGGAATTATAGTGTTTATTGGTGTAAAAACATTACGGATAGTGGGATATTCACTTTTGAGTGATAGCTAATAGTACTTTCTAAAGGATAGGTACCATTAGTTCATATTGTGGTTATTGTTAACTTTTGCGTGAAGTTAGGCACGAATAATAGAAGGTATATGAGTACACACACACACGCACACACACACACACACACACACACACACACACACACACACACACACACACACACACACACACACACACACACACACACACACACACACACACACACGCACACGCACACGCACCCCCCCCCCCCCCACACACACACACTAGATAGTTGTTCTGCTCCTTTTCCAAATATATATAGAGGGAGACGCAAATGTACATTGCAGGGGAACATATACTACGACATGCAGGACATACTCCTGCATGAATATTGAAAAAAATGTTATCTACAGATGAAAGCAACTGCCTTTTTCCCTTTATAGTTTCATAACTTCCTGCTGCTTCATTTTCAAGGGAACACTATGCTTTCGTAAAGTGATGATGTAATACTGATAATGGTAATGAGTATGATGTCGGTAGTGATGATGGTGATGATAGTGGCAATGATATTAAAAATGATAATGAGAATCAAATGGTAAATTATTAATTCCAACAGTAAACTCCATTATCTTTTACGAAGGTTGTATTACAAGCTATTATAATTATGAAACAAAAATATGCAATCACTATCACGAAACACATTTACTAATACGAACTGAACCTATTGCCATGAAGGACTGTTACAAATTATTACTGTGATTAATAAAAAAGCATTCGCTCTTAAGAAATTCAATGACAAAATTATCACAAAACAATCTAATCTGTTTTTATTTCGTTATTGTTATCCTGTTTTTGTTTGTTTGTTTGTTTGTTTTATGTTCCTACTTTATGATAATAGTAACTGTATCAATCAATAGTAATGACACAATTTTACTGTTAATGACTTAACTATTTGTTATATTTCTTAGCACTTCTGTCATTATCATTAATGTTTGTGAGATTATGTGAGTGAGGAACCAAAATGAGGCCACCCGTGAGGCGGGAGACTTCAGGCTTAGGGGCCAAGGAAAATGAGGGGGCCCCGTTCGTTCCTCGAAAAGGGGGTGAGGGGCCAAGCTGAAGGCTCAGAACCCACACGACCTCACAAGCCAACTATCCCCTGAGATGCAGGCCTACCAGGAGCGTGACCAATACGAAGATGATACATGATAAATCAAATACAAAATCCTAAAATGAACAAAAAAAAACCGTGCAGAAGGCACCAAAGCAAAACAAGTTATTACGTAAAAAAGTGCCAGTAGGGCTTAAGAATTTAATAAAAATACGCCAGAAGGGCTTAAGAAAAACTGAAAGCATGTCAGAGGGGCTTAAAAATAGTAAAAAGAACTAACATCTAAGTTACAATAAGTAGTAAAAAGTGAAAAGTG
>NC_051395.1:44589473-44606973 GCF_015228065.2 Penaeus monodon | reverse complement strand
TTTGCACATACCCAAAAAACGGAGTAGGTGTGCAGGCATCTAAAGAAATAAATTATAAGACTAGTCTTTATATATATACTGAACTTCATTATATATCCGTATATTTCTTATCTCCAAACAACTGCGGGAACCATAACGTATCTCTTAAATTGCGCCCCTCTTTACTTCTCTGTTTTCTTTCTTTCTGTCTTTCTTTTTCTTTTGACAGCGCACTCCTTTTTATTCTATGCCTTTTTATTTCACTTACAGGCAATAAAACTTAAATTTTCCTAATTTTAACGATTCCAGCTAATACATAATAATGTTACTGTATCGTAAACCCTACATTCGTTTATAGGGCTAACTGGATTGCCTCGATATTCCGCAACACTTCGTCGATTTTTTCATATTAGTTTGTGTAAAGAGTAACAATAGTTTTTTTTCTGACTGTACATACATACATACATACATACATACATACATACATACATACATACATACATACATACATAATTTAATATACATATATACATATGTATAGGGCCACCGTGGCCGAGTGGTTAGAGCATCGGACTCAAGACTGTCACGACGGCAATCTGAGTTCGAGGATTCGAGTCACCGGCCGGCGCGTTGTTCCCTTGGGCAAGGAACTTCACCTCCATTGCCTGCCTAGCCACTGGGTAGATAAGTCAGCCCAAGTCAGTGCCGGGTAAATAGAGATGGTGACTCGATAAAAAAAAAAAAAAAAAAAAAAAAAAAAAAAATAAAAAAAAAAAACGGCGGAAGACAATGGCAAACCACCGCCTCTAAATTCCAGAAAATCATGGAAGCCATGATCTGCCAAGCGCGGTGGCGAATGATAGAACATCGACTAAGTTACTGTCAAGACGGCATCTGAGTCGAGGTTCGAGTCACCGCGACGTGTCCCTGCAAGGATTCACCTCGATATGCTACCTAGCACACTGGTGCAAGCCACCCAGTCAGCCAGCTGGTAAAGAGAGAATGTTACTTAAGGTAAACCCGCACTCGTGAGGACTGGACTCTACCACGTACTACATCCAAGAGCATCACAACATGAAATACATTAAGTATCAGTGTGACTAGCGGTGGACATACTACGTTAAAAGAATGTCATACATAATATATACATACATACATAATAATATATATATTATATATATATATATATATATATATATATATATATATATATATATATATATATATATATATATATATATATATATATATATATATATATATAACTAACGATACTAATATGAAAAGTAAGAAAAATACTAATCATGATGCTTTTAAGTAAACATAAACGCTTGATCCATCCAATCAATCTATACTCTTAATTTCTCTTTCACTTTCATCTTAATTTCAGACTCTGCAAACGGGACTGGCTGGAAAATGGGCGCAGCCAAATTACAGTAGTCTCAGTAGTCGCGGAATAGTCAATAAGCAATTTGTACACATTTTTCTATGTACCATACTTTCACGTGCGTTATTCACGTTATATTGCACCCTCGATATCGTTCACCACTATTACGTATATTACGGACCTATTTAGTTTGCCAACTCTTTATTATGTTCATGTGTATCGATCTCAACAACGTATTAGTGAACAGAGAAAGTTTGGAATTGTTTATATTGGTGATTAAATTGACTCACTGTCTCCTTGAATAAAGCTCCCGTGGGCTGCTCATTAAGGAAATAATTTGTGCTCTAAATCGCAGTCTTGGCAAGATACGATCTGAAAAAGTATCGAACGTGGAGAACAACAGCTTATTTGGAAACCCGTTCTCTCTTAAACATGGTAAAAGTATCGTAAGTAGACAACTCTGAATGGCTCCTTCATTTGATCAAGAACAATGTACCTGCCAATCATACAGGGCAGGGCTCGGTCGTAATCTATCCCTTGCAAACTTTTACCTTCGTGTTTTGCAAACAACGTCTCAAGCTGGGCTAATTAGCGGTGCTGAGTGGAAATTTTACATTATGGCAGCCCCGGCTTTTGAGATAATATGTCCTGTTATTGAGTTAACAGATGGAGGGATCGTGTGTGTGTGTGTGTGTGTGTGTGTGTGTGTGTGGTGTGTGTGTGTGTGTGTGTGAGAGAGAGAGAGAGAGAGAGAGAGAGAGAGAGAGAGAGAGAGAGAGAGAGAGAGAGAGAGAGAGAGAGAGAGAGAGAGAGAGAGAAACGAAAGAGAAAGTGGAAGAGAGGGAGAAAGATAGATAGAGCGAGGCAGAGAGAGAGAGTTGTGTGTATGTTTGCTTGCTTTATTTGCTTAAATCCACGTTTCCTTCACAACTAATCATAGCCAAGGTCGTGTCTATTTGATGGTATTATTTTTGTACCCAGGAGATTAATTCTGAGTAAATATGTTGCAGATGATCCCAAAGAATCCATCTCGATATTAAATTTCAGCGAGAGAAGGACATAGCTTCTGGGATTATCGTTATTGTCTTTATTTTTATTATTGTTGTTATCGTCGTCAATATTAACACTGTTATCACATAATATCATCTGTATTATCATCATCACCATGATCGTTATCATCATCGTTATTATCACTGTGATCATCATTATTATTGTTATCAATGTTATTAGAAATATTACAATTATCATTATCATTATCATAGTTTTCATTATTATTAATGTAAATATCATTGCAGTATCATTATCATTATTATCATCATCATTATCATCATCATTGTTATCATTATTATTGTTATCATTATCATTGTTTTAGTAGCATTATTATTATTATTATTATTATTATTATTATTATTATTATCATTATTATCATTATTATCATCATTATCATTATTATCATCTATCATTATTATAACTATTAATTTTATTATTAATGTCATTTCCATTTTCTTTATTATCATCAATATTATTATTGTTATAGCTTTTATCGTTTCTTTGGTTACAGTCATTATCATCATTATCATTATCTTTGTTATTATCATCCATATTGCTATCATTATTTATTATCATTACTACTACTACTACTACTACTACAACTTTTTATTATTATCATCATTATTATTAGTAGTAGCAGTATCGTTATTATTATTACCATTTTTATTATCATCGTCATTCTTATTACTATTATTACTGTCATTATTATTATCATATGGTTATTATTACTACTACTGGAATCTTTAAATTATTTCTTTCTTTTTATTACATAACCAATAAATTTATATCATCATCGTTATCATCATAATCATTATCATTATAATTATCACTATTATTATCATTAATGTTGTTGTTTTGTTATTATCATCATTGGTATTATTATGATTATCAACATTGTTATATCCTCATCAATATCATTACCATCACCCTTTCATTAAAATCTTTTATTATTTATTTTATTCTCTAAAAATCATCACCATCCCCATCCATCACCCATAAATCTCCTCGCATCGTCGTCATCGTCATCATCATCATATTATCATACTTTTAAACACGGGGGTTAAAAAAAAAATTGTTTTTGAAATTTTTCTTATTTTTTTTTAAAGGGGGATTTAGAGCAGATCTGAATCGCTGAACCCAAAAATCCCACCCCTTTTTCCCCCCCGATCAGGTCAATTTTTTTAAAACTAAGGAATTGGGAAAAATCGTTTTTTACAAAGTGGAATACTTTGGCGGCATTTTTTTTTTTATTTGTTTTACTTATCATCCGATTTAAAATTTTTTTTTGGGTCTTCCCCCCCCCAAAATTTTAAAAATTATCGCATGTTCCCAAAAAATTGATCGGTATCTGTATTGCCCATAAAAATTTGCATTCCCTTGGAAACTTTTTACAATATTTTACTGATAAAATGCTGAACATCGATCAAAATTTGACCATTTTGATCAGTAGCCCGGGCACAAATAAAGATAGATACATGAAACTAGATTTTTGGTCATTTTGATCTTTCAGTGCTGCCACTTCCGTTTTTTTGAGTCCTCGAATTTTGAAAGCGGCGGGGATTCCTTAAAAAGCCCCAACAGTAATCACCCATCATGATGAAACCCACTGTCCCTGATCCCTTTGGTCTCCATCTCCTTCATGTCTTGATAAAATCCCCCCCCCCCTCCCGGGTCGCTCTTGATCCCAGATTACCCGGGAAAACCCGATCCGGGGGTGAGAATGGTGGGGCCCTTTTTGGCTATGTTGCATCCCGGGTTTTTGAAGGCAGTCAGCTTTTTTGGTGACGATTCGCTATTTTCTACCGGGGTTGTTCCCCCAAGGAAGTTTTTTTCCCGACCAAAAAAATTTCCCTTTCCCACGCTTCCATTCGTTTTAATTTTTGGGTTTTCAAACTCGGGAAATCTCTTATGAGCGGACGTTTTGAGGCCCGGGCAAAGAGGGCCAGTTTTTCAATTTCTCGATGGTCACTCCGGGAAAAAGCAGGGCACAGGTGATTTAAGAAAGGCCACCCCCCTTTCCAGAGTTTTGGTAAAACGCTTAATAAAGCCAAGTTTAATTTTGCAGGGGGGGGAAGATTTCCCGTTTTCTGTCCCCCAGAGGGGGGGTTGATGGCTTTTCTTTGAGCAAACTAGGCCCCAATTCCTCCGCAGAGACCACTCTTTTTTCGTGAAATGCTGAGCTGGGTCCCTACTATCCCCCTTTCAAAAAGCCGGGTAAAAACCGGGACTGCTGTCCCAACAAAAAGTTACCATTTCAGGTCAACACAGATCACCACCATGCTGACAAAAACGAAAATTTTTTCCAGCAGAACTTCCCCGCTTTATACTTCTCCTTTTAGTGTAAAACGAGTGAGCCAGCGGTATAGAGGGAAAAAGGGTTTTTCCGTTGTGCACCAGAAAAGGGTTTCTGAATCTCTTTTCTGCTGTAAAAAAACAGTCTCCATTTTTACATGTTTGGGAAATTTGGGAATCCAAATTGTGCAGAAGCGTTTAAAAAAATTGTACAAAACCCAAATCTTTCTCTTCAGAGAAAAAAAAGAAGGGATTTTTTGATGTCTGTTGCGGTAAAAGTTTATGCGAGTACTGGGCAGAAAGAAGGTTATTTTTTTTCAGTCCCTTTATGCCAACAAATTTGGGGGGGATGACTTTGGCATGTTTTAGGTCACGCATTTAAAATCATTTTGCTCCTTCTGGGAAAAGGGGGTGCGAAGGGGTCTCGGCATCATCGCTAGGAAATACTTCCCTTTATTGTCTTTAATCTGGGAAATTTTTTGTCCTTAACTAAAGGGAAATTCTGCTGTGACAGGTAATGGGAAAATTTAACACAGTGAGGTTTCAGGACGACGTTTCTGATTCAAGGTCAGGATACTTGGGGCTGCTCTGGTTTTTTCTGTTGATCCCCGTCAAAATTTAAAATTTTCAGAAGTAACAGTCCTGAAAATGGTTTTTCGGCTCTCTCCAACCATGGAATTTCCAAAAATTAGCCCCTTCCTTCTTTTTCCCTGGTTTAGCGACGTAGATAAATCCCGGGGCATTTCTTGCAGACCATGTGAGGCGCCCCAAACTTTTTCCTGAAACCCAAGTTTTTATGCCAAAAAAAAAACCCTGATAAAACACGTTTTCGGGAAAATTGGGGACTGGTTTTTCCCGTTAGGAAAAAAACGGTGGTTTTTGCCGCAGACGTAGCAAAATACACCGGGGGTTTTTTCTGCAAGACCTTCTGGACGATCCCTATCATTTTATCTGAAAAAGGCAAAAAAATCCCGTTAAACAAAAAATTGGGTCGCAAATTGAAAATTATTTTCGTAAAAGCCCGCCCCGAAAAAGGGAAAACCCTTATGTAAAGAAAAACAACCTTAAAAAAAAATATTTGGCAATTTGACCCCAAAACTAAACCCGATTGAGCCAAAAACCAAAGTTTTTTGTGGATTCGGCATCCCAAAAATTTTCTAAAAAACAGTTAAAAAATTATGGACGATTTTTTTTTTTTTTTTTTTGCTTTTGACCAGTTTTATCATTATTTCTGTTTTTATTGTTTTTTTTATTATTATTAATTTTATTATTATTTTATTGTTGTTTGTTATTTTTTTATTATTATTATTATTTTTCTTTTATTATTATTTTATTATTATTTTTTTATTATTATTATTATATTATTATTATTATCATGAATTTGATTATAATAATAATGATAATGGTAATAATTACAAGAATAAGGATGACAAGAATAATGATTCTACTACTATTATTGCTGGATTGGTATCATCACTTATCAAACATTATTTTTATAAATATTTTTAAATTTCGTATCTATACGTAAACGATTTCTTTTGATATTTTTAACTGCCAAATGATTCAAAAGTCAAACTTCAAAACACAAAGGGAAAGAGAGAGAGAGAGAGAGAGAGAGAGAGAGAGAGAGAAAAAGAGAGAGAGAGAGAGAGAGAGAAGAGAGAGAGAGAGAGAGAGAGAGAGAGAGAGAGAAGGGGAGAGAAGAGAGAGAAGAGAGAAGGGGGGGGGGGGGGGGGGGGGGGGGGGGGGGGAGAGAGAGAGAGAGAGAGAGAGAGAGATTGACAAAAACGACAGACAGACAGACAGAGGGGCAGGGCGGGGAAAAAAAGGGGCAGAAAAAGAGGACAAAAACAAAAAATGGCAAAAAAGACCAGAGGCAAAAAGCAACAAAACACAGCCGAGCAGGGGCCAAAACAAACATAAAAAAAAACAGAAAAAAGGGACAAAGAAAACACAAAAAAAACAGACTGACCCGACAGGGACAAATAAATAAAAAAAGAAACGAACAGAGACATACAAACAAAGCGAAAAAATGAAAATACGAACGCGACCACCAGTCGCCTCTTAAGCCTCCTGTTCTTGCCTGTAATTGGGGAAAATGACCCTTCCGGGGAACCAGCAGTAAACAACCCTTAGCGGACGGCTGAGCTTCAGTGGTAGTTCGACCTGAGTAATAGCATAAACGACACTGCTTGAACGAAGTGGTATTCAAAGGGCCTCTTGAGTTGCTGATGTGCTTCTGCAGCCTAAGTCTTCATCGTCCTTCGCTAGTAAGCTGTGTGTGTGTGACCCTTTGCTCTGCTCGATCGCATTTCTTCCTGTTTTCTTCTCTTCCTCGTTTTCCGATTCTTGATTACCACTTACTCCTCTTCCTTCTCATCTCCCCCTCCTTCCCTCCCCTTCTCTTCTTCCCTTCCTCCTCCTCCCTTTTCCTCCCCATCCCCCTCCCTCTCCTCATTTCCATCTTCCTCATCCTTCTCTTCATTCTTCTCATTCTGAAACTCCCCCTCTTCATTCTCCTCTTCCCCCTAATCCCCCTCCCTCCTCCTCCTCTTCCACTCCCACTTTAGGTTCTGAGGACATCGAAGGGCGTGTAATTATAACTCATGCAAGGATTCATTTATACGCAACCTGGTGGGATCCGAACAGAAGTTCCTCATGGCTTCACGATAATTAGCGAGTTCTGATCCCCTCTAGGGCAGTCATGGACACTTAGGAGGATTAAGTAATCATCCCCTTGAGTTGCTCCCTTGGATAAATCCTGGGCGAGAACACTTGTGAAATAGGCAGCCAATTAGAGTGAGCCTCGGAGAGAATGTACACACACAGACTTCCACGAATGGACGCAAATCCGGATGAACACGTGTACACGGATGCATACATACAGTATGTACATATGTACATATATACAAACATGCCTGTGCACACACATACACACATATACATATTTATATACGTGTTTATATACGTATTTATATACTATACTTTTATATACATATTTAAATACACATGCGCGCGCGCGCACACAAAACACACACACACACACACACACCACACACACACACACCACACACACACACACACACACACACACACACACACACACACACACACACACACACACACACACAACTAAATCTCCAGAAACGGTATATCTTATCAGGGTATATCTTATTTCATAAATATCACATGTCATCATCCCTTTCACGGTTTAATAATTATAGTATCTACAATAGGCTTAATTAAAAACTATATTTAGACACTGACCATGAATCGACCAATCTATTATTACTATGTAATCTGCTACCAGTCTTTCTAATTACAAATCTGTTAACAGTATATCTGTGTGGATGTCCCTGTCTCTCTCAGTGTGTGTGTGTGCGTGTGTACGTGTGTGTGTGTGTGTGTGTGTGTTGTGTGTGTGTGTGTGTGTGTGTGTGTGTGTGTGTGTGTGTCTTCTCGACTGTAGATATGGTTGCCGCCTACTTTTAAGATGCCAATATATAATACGATTTGATTGTCTATTTGGTCCCTTTCTTAAATGGGAGTACCTTTGAGTCTACGTAAGTTCTCGTCTATGCTCACAGTACCCGGGCAACAGTACCCGGGCAGACACACTGAGCTGCAGTCTCCTTGTCCCTCCACTGAGCAACGCAGGCGACACACCAGGCGAGAGGTAAGAAGGGCTGGTGCATGGCTTCAGAGTTGAGGTGGAGGAAGAAGTGGAGGGGGAGCTAGAGGTGGAAGTGGACGACTCGTGAGCTGAAGTGGAAGAAGAAGAGGAAGAGGAGTGGGAGGAGGAGGAAGAAGTAGAGGAGGAAAAATAGAAAGACGAAGAGGAGGAGGAGTATAACCCATACAACACCGATGTAAGAATTGACGCGAGAAAGTGATTGAAGCGAACTAGCGATTAGTACCTGTTAAGTTTATACTTAAAACCAGCGCTATTGGCCACTGAAAAATTCGTAAAGGGACATTTTCCTTTCCTCATATTAAATAGGCTGCATACAGAAAATCGCCCAAACAAGGTAATTGCACACACAACACGAACGCGCACAATTGCATTACAAACAAAACACATACCACATGACGATGACTCATGAAGTTGCCAAGAAACAACCTGTTCACAGATTTATCACTACATGATACATTTGAAGCTTATCATATGATCAGTTCGCGTTAAGGACGATAATGCAAAGGTAATGTCTGTCCAGTTTGTATCGTGTTTAACATATCGAAAGGAAGCGTCTTATCATTGTGTGTGTGTGTGTGTGTGTGTGTGTGTGTGGTGTGTGTGTGTTGTGTGGTTGTTTTGTGTGTGTTTTTTGGTGTGTGTGTGTGTGTGTTTTTGTGTGTGTGTGGTGTGGGGGTGTTGTGTAGATTTTCCCATGCCTCCATTTCTCCCTTCTTTCGTTCTTTCTGTCTTTCTTTACTTCCTCCCTCCTTCCGTTTCTTTCTTCCTCATGCCCTTCCGAAATTGCGAATTCTTTTCCCACAGAACTCTACTAACCATCGCAATTCCCTCCCACTCCCAATATTTTTCACCTCCTTTTCCTATCCCTCTCTTTCTCTCAGTCACCCGCCCTCTCCTTTCTCCTCCTCATGCACCTCCACCTTTTTATTAATTAATTTAATTATATTTAGTTATTATTATTATTATTATTATTATTATTATTATTATTATTATTATTATTGTTATTGTTATCATTGTTGTTGTTATTATTATTATTATTATTATTATTATTATTATTATTATTATTACTATTGTCATCATTATTATTATGATTATCCTTTTCCTCTTCCACTCCAATTCCTCTTCCTTCTTCCTTTTCCTCAACCACCTCCACCTTCACCTCCATCTCCATCAGCAGCAGCAGCAGCAGCAGCAGCAGCACCACCACCACCACCACCACACACCACCACCACCACCACCACCACCACCACCACCACCACCACCCACCACCACCACCACCCACACCACCACCACCACCCCACCACCCCCCACCCCACCACACTTTCACCACTACACCACTACACCAATACCACCACCACCTTCCACCCTCCTTCACCCATAACACATACCCCCTACCACCTTCATCAAGGAGAAATCCTCTCCCTGTTGCCAGAAATAACCTCACTTACAGATTGTCGAGACAGCCATAAGGAGTCTGCCTCTTCCTAGAAATTCCCTCCTTACCTCGTCACTCCGTAGCGCAATCTCCTTCTCCCCTATTGGTCAGAGGGAGGGGTCGCTCCTCTTCATCCGCCCATTGATTCTGGGCTTGGCCAGGGAGATCCCAAAGACGGATATTTGTGTTGTTTTTTTTTTTACATATCTATCCTCCGGCTTAAGGATAGGGTGTATATCATGGCGCCGTAAGAGCTCGGTGGTGTTTCGCATCTTTGTTTTGGACTGCGATATCTCATTCTCTTCTTTGTCTCTCTTCCTGGCCTTTTTGTCTTCGTCTCTTCTTTCTCTCTCTCTCTTCTCTCCTCTCCTCTCATCTCTTCATCTATCTCACCCTTCTTCTACTACATCTTCTATCTATCTATTTCTCTCCCTCCCCTCCCTCCCCCTCTCCCCCCTCCCTTCCTCCCTCTCTGCCCCCTCTAAATTTTTATTTACACTGTATATCTATAATGTATATAAATAAAATATTCATATACATAACATTCAGATACAATACCATAACATACCAAAATACAAAAACACACAAAAAACCCAAAACCAAAACAAACCAAAAAAAATATAATATATATATTATATAATATATATATTATATTTTATATAATAACATATGTACTTATATACACAACATCTAAAATCTATTTATTTTTGTGTGCTTGCTGCGCGGGGCGTTGTGTGGTTTTGCGGGCAGCGCGCGTGTTTTTTTATTGAATAAAATTGTATCTGTGGGTACTTTCAATGTAAATTGTAACCCGATTTATTAATTGCATGTTTTAATCCGGATTTTATGTATTCTACAAATTTAATATGCCACGACTTCTCCTTGAGTAACATCTTGAGTAATCTAGCAATGTATTGTATCAGTTTGTATTACATAGCAAAAAGCTGGGAAATTCAATGCAATTAAATGTAATACTATAAGCTTAGTAATTTGTATTTACTAAAAATTATTCATGCTTAGGCATACCATGTTAGGAATGATGAGATTATCTAATTTTGAAAATCAATGGTTCTTTACCATGGACTATGCCTCCTCTAGGAATGTGCCCTTCCCCTCTACGCCCTCTTTGATCTGTGAATACTATTCTCTCCCAGATTAATGCAAATTATGAATAGTGTTCTTATTTATATTATTTTACTTATTTATTTGAGAATTAATCAGAACTTATTTCACTTATATTATTTTGACCAGTTCCGTTATAAGAGATAACAAATAGAGAAATTCATCACTTTTTCCCAAGAGGTTGCGCTCCTCCATTGGAAGAAATTAATAAACGCCCCCCACTGCTACTTAAATATACGGTCAGACTCATTATACTGTTGCAGGAAAGATTCTCATCACACAACCAAAATCTTTCTGTATAAAGATTTATATTTTGCTTTATTTTCGGACTAAATCAGATAGTAGAATATCCGTTGAAAATTTGTTCAGGTAAAGTGCCATAATGACTGCGCAGATAGAGATTCACAGCACAAAGCATTATTAAAGACCAGTACCCGTTAAACCACTAAGCTCCTCACCTCAAGCCCCGCAGGACATCAATTTTTCAACACTACACAGTAAAGCCTTAAAAAAAAAGGGAGGAGAAAAAAAAACCCTGATATATCCTGATATACCATACATAATCCTATATATCCATTCTTTCTATAGTAATTATAGGTGTAATATATATATGTAATTAAATACACACGCGCGGACCATGGGTTCCGCGAAATTCACCAGGGAAATATTTTCACCCTATACGGAAAATAACAGATACAAGACCGAGTCACAACCAAGAATGAGAGTAAATTGAACCATTTGCAGAGACCAAGGCTGTAAGAACAAAACTATGGGTGGTTTGTCTCAGTAAAGTGAAACTGTTCATGCTGAGAGAAACGAGTTTAGCAGTCGGCTGATTCCCTTGGTATTTATCGTTCATTATATCTGTGATCAGTTGGCCTGTAATAATTACCCCGAAGATCACCATAACGGAATTGAGAAGCAACGAAAGGAAACTTTGTTGCAACTTGTAGCGAGGATTACTGCTACTATACTGGTATTGAACGCTTTTTCTTTACAAAGTTTTTAAATTCAGGCATGTAAATACCATCATTGCAATAATATCATTGTCAGTAATTTCTCAGAAATCAAGATTATTCTAGATTGACAGTAAAAAAAAGGATTGTAGTGAGTTTGTGGCACTAGCTTGTCGGTCCCCGCCAAACACCTTAATAAAATATTAGTTTGTCAGAAATCAGGACTATTAGACTAGTAATGGACTCATGAAACAGGTAGTTGTGAAAATGCACCTAATTACTACTCCTGTTAGTCTACCTGTGAACAACAACCTACCTTTCAAGGTTTGTCTGATGAGCTAAAAGATTATTGACAGTGCTATGGAACATTATTGATCGGTGCACCCTTTGCGATAAACAGCGATTACTCCGAAGACTGGGCGAGGTTCCTAATACCTGGGTTTAGGGGAGTGAGTTTTAAAGACACTTTCCCGAGGATGCAAAAATGAGTGATAAACATTGGTAGTATTACATACTTTCAAATAAAACTTTACATTTTAATTCCTATACTGATAGTAGAAAAATGCCGTCATCCTGTAATAGCTTTTGTAATCGCTTGTAGTCATAATTCTTCGTTATAAAGACTGTAAGTGGGACTACTGTACGTCCCACTATAGTGAAAAAGGTAAGGAATGTTACCGTTTTCATTTTGAAAGATAGCGTAGCTAAACACCCTACAATCTATCTTTTTTTTTATTTTTTATTTTTTAAATGCAAAAAGCTGTACGAAATGGTTAAATACACTGTAGGATGGTGGTTTACCCTTAACAAAATGCCTGCCGATAATAGGAGTGGCTTTGTTATGGGGCTGATCATATTCCATTCCTAACAGCAGGTGTGTTACGAGGCTAAAGAACTGGACACGTAATACTGACCGAGGTTTGCTGCAGAACAACGAATGCATAAACTAAACAAAAAAAATGATTATAAAAAAAAAATATGTTATCTTGTTTTTCTTATTTATATATAAAAAGAAAAATTGTTGGGGGATATTTGAAAAGAAAAGTTTCTTAACTGTAGCAGGAAATAATTAAGGAAAATTACTATTATTTATGCAGTTGAATGCAGATCTGATGCCAATGGAAATATCGATAAGGATTCTGAATATATATTAATGCAAATTATATTGTTATTGCACACCATAATAAAAAGATCGTCACATAACCGCACTCTCTCGGATTATAAAACTGCCGATGCATTGCATCAAACTTAGAAAAAAAAATCTTAATTTCGATTGAAATTGAAAAATATAACCTACCATTTTTCTATTGCTGTTTTTTGTTTCCTTCTATTAGGTAGTTTCTAATTTCCTTCTTCTCCTCACCATTCTCTTAAATCATCGGTCGTTGCCTTTTTAACAACCAACATAGGCTACTATACTTTAAGCTGTTTCTTTACATGGGGGTTGAGCCTTCTTTTACACTCCGTTTTCGTGACTTTTATGTGGAAGGATCGCGTGATTCTGCTTACAGTTTTCTCCTTTAGCTGGCGAAAAGGTGTGATTGTGGCTTAACGAGAATATTAAAGAATCGGGGAATGTACTCAACACGATGTATACAATACGATAGAGGCATCCGATAACAGAATGTATATAAGAATACATTTACAGCTAAAAAATGGCAGAAGTGAAATAAGCAAGACAATTCTTCATGAAGATAACATGGAAATAAAGATTTTACGTTATAATATGTATTTTTCACTAGATATGAGACAGATTATATCAGATTGTGTGGTATAGTGTTTTGACAGAATCGTTTAACTACATCACTATATGATTTCAGCATATCAAAGTATTCTCCACTTATGCATTGTATTAAAACAAATGCAAAACTGTATAAATCCACACAATTATAATAAGTTGATGTATTCTCATAGTATAAAATCTTAGTTTGCGGCAGTGTGTCAGTGAGATAGTCAGTGCACAGATGGCATCCGCACATTATGATCATACTCCGCGTTTCGAGATATATTACAAAAATTGGTCATGTCGTATTTAGGGTTATGGACCAGGGACCCACTTGTAGTTCAAAAGAGAAGATGGGGGCGGAGGGACATAAAAAGCATAGAGTGAAACTTAGCGGTGGTGAATGCACAGTCTCGTATTCAGACACAAGCTTCAAAGAGGACAAAGACCCAGAAAAGATCACATGTCATCCATCGATCTATTAATAAATCGATCCATGTAGTTAAGTAAACTACATTAATCTAACCCCACCCCATGTTCCGCCAAGTGTCATGATGGGTTCTTAAACAAACAAAACTGCAGTGTGCCAAAATTGGAAGCGGGTGCGCAATTTCATTGAGGGATTTCCCTCGCCAAACTTTGGATTTACTGAAGTGGGGCTGAAACACAATCACATAGGTTGTCGGACAGATTCCCACCCCCCCCCCCCCCCCCAAAACCATTTATAATCCTTGCATTTCTGATTCTTTTTCCTGGTTTACTTTAAAGAATCTTGTAGTTTTTGGTAGATATGTGTCAACACTGAGGACCAAGTCAGTTATTTAAAGACAGATCACATCATCGTCAAAAAGGGCATACAACATAAGCATACAACAATCATAGGATTGTTGTATGCTTTCCCCCAAAAATTTAAAAAAACATTATTCTATATAAATGCACACACGTGCACAACACACACACACACACACACACACACACACACACAAACACACACACACACACACACACACACACAACAAAAAAAAAAAAAAAAAAAATAAAATAAAAAATATAAAAAAAAAAAAAACAAAAATAAAAAAATTTTAAATAAAATAAAAAAAAAAAATTAAAAACAAAAAAAAAAATATAAAATATAAAATAATAATAAAATATAAAAAAAAATTATAATAATTTTAGAAAATATATAATAATAAATTAAAATAATATAAATTTTAAATAATATAAAAAATAAACATAATAAGAATAATAAAATAATTATATTATAAAAATTATTTTTATATATATATATTATTCAAAAACAGATATTATATATATAATATTATGAAATATATATATATAATATTATATAATATATATTTTAATATATATTATTATAAAATATATAATATAATATATAATATATTTATGTATGCAGTAAATATATGTGTGTGTGGGTGTGTGTGTGGTTGGTGTGTGGTGGGTCGGTGGGGTGGTGTGTGTGTGTGGTGTGTGTGTGTGTGTGTGGGTGTGTGTGTGGTGTGTGTGTTGTTGTGTGTGTGTGGTGTGGTGTGTTTGTATGTGTGTATTTTTAATATTTTAAACAGTAAATATTTATATAATATATTATATAAAATTATAAATATATAGTATATATATATTATATTATATATTATATATATTATTTAATATATATAAATATATTTTTATATTGGTAATAAAAAATTTATATACTTTTAATGTAAAATATATATTTTAACAAATATATATAATATATATATAAAATTAATTATATATATATATTATACGAAAAGTATTTTATATTACGGACTAAGATTGTCAGGGGCGGCAATCTGAGTTCGAGGGTTCGAGTCACCGGCTGGCGCGTTGTTCCCTTGGGCAAGGAACGTCACCTCGATTGCCCTTCTGGGAAAAAACGACATATAAACCTTGAGAAGCGAGCGCATGTGTCGTAGGGGAAGTCGTCGCCGTGGTATAAACCGCGGTTGATTAGGAAGGGCATCCAATCAGGCAGGGGTGGCACTGCCATATATAAACCCTCTCAGTAGTGAATTGAGAGAGGCCGATGTCCTGCAGTGGAAGAATGGCCTGTTAAGTATATATATTATATATATATATATATATATAATTTTATAATTTTATATATATATAATATTATATATATATAAGCGATATGTTAAGTGTGTGTGTGTGTGTGGTCGTGTGTGGTCATGTGTGTGTGTGTGTGTGTGGTGTGGTGTGTGTGTGTTGGGGTGTGTGTGTGTGTGTGTGTGTGTGTATAGTAATATATAATATAAATATATATATATAAAATATATATATATATATATATTTTAAAATAATATATATAATATATATATATATTATATGTATATATGTAAAGTAGATATGTATATGTATATACGCTGTATATATAATATATATACATATACAGATATATATACATACAACGTAGGTATAAATAAGGGGGGGCAGTGGCCGAGTGATTTGAGCATCGAACTCAAGACTGGGCACGAACGGCAATCTGAGTTCGAGAGTTCGAGTCACCGGCCGGCGCGTTGTTCCCTTGAGCAAGGAACTTCACCTGGATTGCCTACGTAGCCACGGGGTGGGCAAGCCAGCCCAAATCAGTGCTGGTCCCAAGCCCCGGGTAAATAGAGAGAAAATTACCTAAAAAAAAGGTAACACCGGGATCTCCCTGGAAAGGGAATTTGGGGCCCCACCACGTATTCACTCCAATATCACACAAAAGGCTACTACAATAAGTATCATGCTGTGGACCACGGCGGTCAAGACTGAACCTCCGTAAAAAAAAAAAATATATATATAAAAATATAAATAATAATTAATATATATATATATATATAATATATATATAAATTTATCTATCTTCTATTATCTATCTATCTATATAATTATATAGCTAGTAAAACATAGAATAGAATTATATATTTTAATATTTTATTATACATATGTATAATAAAAAATATATATATATATTTTTAATAATAAAATAATAATATATATTGGTGTGTGTGTTGTGCTTGTGTGCGTTGTGTGGTGCGTGTTGTGTGTGTGTGTGTGTGCGTGTGGTGTGTGTGTGCGTGTGTGTGTGTGTTTTGTGTGTGTGTGTGTTTTGTGGGTGTGTGTCTCCAAATAAAAAGTTTTAAAAAATCATTTTATGATCACAAGCCAATAAAAAGTATTCGTTTTTACCCCAGGAAAAGAAAACGACATAACACCCCCCCTCAAAAAAAAAAAAAAACACGAACTCGCCACTCCTTTTAATAAAGCACAGGACGTCAACCTAAGCTCAAAGTAGTGACGAGAGAGTACTTAGCAGGCCCCCGTAGAGTCAGGAAAATAATGTTTTATTCCCAAATTTTGTGACGTATCGAGAGTGCTAAAAGAAAAGCCGGGTGCATTACAGCGGCGCTTTCCACTAAAAGTAAAAAAAAGCCTTTTCTGCTCCCTGAGAAAATGTAGCCAATAAAACCCTCCCTCCTTACGCGTCCCTGGCTAAGAGGGGTGTAATGGGCTGGGAGAATGAGGGAAATTTTTACGGGGGCAGATTTATGGGTTAAACCTTTTTCGTGTTTTTTAAAGGACGGAAGAGAGTAAACAAATTGGTTTATGCTAAAATCTCTAACGTTGAAGAGGTTAGTTCCTGAGGAATACAGGTCTTTATCGGGGTTTATAAACGGTCTTTTAAATTCCTAAAGGTCTGCTTATATATATATATATATATAAATTTAAAATATAATATATATAAAATTTAAATTAAAATTTAAAATAAAATTATTAAGGGCAAATATTATGCTATAATTTTTTAAAAAATTTTGTTATTTTGTTTTAAAAAAATTTT
>NC_051395.1:44580308-44589373 GCF_015228065.2 Penaeus monodon | reverse complement strand
GAGAGAGAGAGAAAAGAGAGAGAGAGAGGGAGAGGAGGAAAAGGGGAGAAAAAGAGAAGAGAGGAGGGGAAGAGGAGAGGAAGGGGAGAAGAAGAGAGAGATGACAAAAGGACGAAAAGACAGAGACAGACGAAACAAAAAAGAGACAGACACAAAAATGCAGACAGACCAGAGACATAAAGAGACGGAGACAAAACAGACACAGAGGCAGGAAGCATACAGACACAGTCACAGAGTCAGACAAACAAACAGACTGACAGACAGGGACAAAGATACACATACAAACAGACTGACAGACAGGGACAAAGATGAACATACAAACAGAAACAAACAGAGACATACAAACAAAGCGAAAAAATGAAAATACGAACGCGACCACCAGTCGCCTTCTTAAGCCTCCTGTTCTTGCCTGTAATTGGGGAAAATGACCCTTCCGGGGAACCAGCAGTAAACAACCCTTAGCGGACGGCTGAGCTTCAGTGGTAGTTCGACCTGAGTAATAGCTTAAACGACACTGCTTGAACGAAGTGGTATTCAAAGGGCCTCTTGAGTTGCTGATGTGCTTCTGCAGCCTAAGTCATCATCGTCCTTCGCTAGTAAGCTGTGTGTGTGTGTGACCCTTTGCTCTGCTCGATCGCATTTCTTCCTGTTTTCTTCTCTTCCTCGTTTTCCGATTCTTTATTACCACTTCCTCCTCTTCCTTTTCCTCTCCCCCTTCTTCGTTTGCCCTTGCTTTTCGTATTTTTCCTCCTCTGTCTCTTTCTCCTCTTCCTCCTTCTCCTTCACCCCCTCTCCTCCCCTTCTCTCCCCTTTCCCTCCCCTTCTCTTCTTCCCTTCTTCCTCCTCCCTTTTCCTCCCCATCCCCCTCCCTCTCCTCATTTCCATCTTCCTCATCCTTCTCTTCATTCTTCTCATTCTGAACCTCCCCCTCTTCATTCTCCTCTTCCCCCTAATCCCCCTCCCTCCTCCTCCTCCTCTTCCACTCCCACTTTAGGTTCTGAGGACATCGAAGGGCGTGTAATTATAACTCATGCAAGGATTCATTTATACGCAACCTGGTGGGATCCGAACAGAAGTTCCTCATGGCTTCACGATAATTAGCGAGTTCTGATCCCCTCTAGGGCAGTCATGGACACTTAGGAGGATTAAGTAATCATCCCCTTGAGTTGCTCCCTTGGATAAATCCTGGGCGAGAACACTTGTGAAATAGGCAGCCAATTAGAGTGAGCCTCGGAGAGAATGTACACACACCGACTTCCACGAATGGACGCAAATCCGGATGAACACGTGTACACGGATGCATACATACAGTATGTACATATGTACATATATACAAACATGCCTGTGCACACACATACACACATATACATATTTATATACGTGTTTATATACGTATTTATATACATATTTATATACATATTTAAATACACATGCGCGCGCGCGCACACACACACACACACACACACACACACACACACACACACACACACACACACACACACACACACACACACACACACACAACTAAATCTCCAGAAACGGTATATCTTATCAGGGTAAATTAATTTTGAATTCTCTCTTATTTCATAAATATCACATGTCATCATCCCTTTCACGGTTTAATAATTATAGTATCTACAATAGGCTTAATTAAAAACTATATTTAGACACTGACCATGAATCGACCAATCTATTATTACTATGTAATCTGCTACCAGTCTTTCTAATTACAAATCTGTTAACAGTATATCTGTGTGGATGTCCCTGTCTCTCTCAGTGTGTGTGTGTGTGTGTGTGTGTGTGTGTGTGTGTGTGTGTGTGTGTGTGTGTGTGTGTGTGTGTGTGTGTGTGTGTGTGTGTGTGTGTGTGTGTGTGTGTGTCTTCTCGACTGTAGATATGGTTGCCGCCTACTTTTAAGATGCCAATATATAATACGATTTGATTGTCTATTTGGTCCCTTTCTTAAATGGGAGTACCTTTGAGTCTACGTAAGTTCTCGTCTATGCTCACAGTACCCGGGCAACAGTACCCGGGCAGACACACGTCATTCTCACTGAGCTGCAGTCTCCTCGTCCCTCCATTGAGCAACGCAGGCGACACACCAGGCGAGAGGTATGAAGGAATGGAGCATGGCTTCAGAGTTGAGGTGGAGGAAGAAGTGGAGGGGGAGCTAGAGGTGGAAGTGGACGACTCGTGAGCTGAAGTGGAAGAAGAAGAGGAAGAGGAGAGGGAGGAGGAGGAAGTAGAGGAAGAAAAATAGAAAGACGAAGAGGAGGAGGAGTATAACCCATACAACACCGATGTAAGAATTGACGCGAGAAAGTGATTGAAGCGAACTAGCGATTAGTACCTGTTAAGTTTATACTTAAAACCAGCGCTATTGGCCACTGAAAAATTCGTAAAGGACATTTTCCTTTCCTCATATTAAATAGGCTGCATACAGGAAATCGCCCAAACAAGGTAATTGCATACACAACACGAACGCGCACAATTGCATTACAAACAAAACACATACCACATGACGATGACATATGAAGTTGCCAAGAAACAACCTGTTCACAGATTTATCACTACATGATACATTTGAAGCTTATCATATGATCAGTATGCGTTAAGGACGATAATGCAAAGATAATGTCGCACCAGTTTGTATCGTGTTTAACATCTTATCATTGTGTGTGTGTGTGTGTGTGTGTGTGTGTGTGTGTGTGTGTGTGTGTGTGTGTGTGTGTGTGTGTGTGTGTGTGTGTGTGTGTGTGTGTGTGTGTGTGTGTGTGTGTGATTTCCCATGCCTCCATTTCTCCCTTCTTTCGTTCTTTCTGTCTTTCTTTACTTCCTCCCTCCTTCCGTTTCTTTCTTCCTCATGCCCTTCCGAAATTGCGAATTCTTTTCCCACAGAACTCTACTAACCATCGCAATTCCCTCCCACTCCCAATATTTTTCACCTCCTTTTCCTATCCCTCTCTTTCTCTCAGTCACCCGCCCTCTCCTTTCTCCTCCTGCACCTCCACCTTTTATATTATTATTATTATTATTATTATTATTATTATTATTATTATCATTGTTATTATTATTATTATTATTATTATTATTATTATTATTATCATTATTATTATTATTATTATTATTATTATATTATTATTATTATTATTATTATTATTATTATTATTATTATTATTATTATTATTATTATTATCCTTTTCCTCTTCCACTCCAATTCCTCTTCCTTCTTCCTTTTCCTCAACCACCACCGCCTTCACCTCCATCTCCAGCAGCAGCAGCACCACCACCACCACCACCACCACCATCATCACCACCACCACCACACCCACCACCACCACACTACCACCACCACCACCACCACCACCACTACCTCCTCCACCTCCTCCACCCTCCTTTCCCATAACTACACATATACCCTACCACCTTCATCAAGGAAGGAGATCCTCTCCCTGTTGCCAGAAATACCTCACTTACCAGATTGTCGAGACAGCCATAAGGAGTCTGCCTCTTCCTAGAAATTCCCTCCTTACCTCGACCTCCGTAGCGCAATCTCCTTCTCCCCTATTGGTCAGAGGGAGGGAGCCGCTTCTGTCATCCGCCATTGATCTGGGCTTGGCAGGGAGATCCAAGACGGATATGATTGTGTGTGTTTTTTTTTTTTTACATATCTATCTCCGTGCTTAAGGATAGGGTGTATATCATGGGCGCGTAAGAGCGTGCGTGTGTGTATGCGTCTTTGTCTTTGACTGCGTATATCTCATTCTCTTTGTTTCTGCCTTTGTCTTCGTCTCTTTCTCTCTCTCTCTCTCTCTCTCTCTCTCTCTCTCTCTCTCTCTCTCTCTCTCTCTCTCTCTCTCTCTCTCTCTCTCTCCCTCTCCCTCCCTCCCTCCCTCCCTCCCTCCCTTCCTCCCTCTCTGCCCCCTCTGAATTTATTTACACTGTATATCTATATGTATATATAGATATACATATTCATATACATATACATAGACATAGACATAGATACACACACACATATATATACATATATATATATATATATATATATATATATATATATATATACATATACATATACATATGTACTTATATACACATACATCTATATCTATTTATTTACTTGTGTGCTTGCGTGCGCGCGCGTATGTGGTGTGTGTGTGTGTGCTGGCGCATGCGCGCGTGTTTTTTTATTGAATAAAATTGTATCTGTGGGTACTTTCATGTAAATTGTGACCCGATTTATTAATTGGCATGTTCAATCCGGATTTATGTATTCTACAAATTGAATATGCCACAGACTTCTCCTTGAGTAACATCTTGAGTAATCTAGCAATGTATTGTATCAGTTTGTATTACCATAGCAAAAAGCTAGTAATTCAATGCAATTAAATGTAATACTATAAGCTATAATTTGCATTTCTCAAAATTTTCATTGCTTAGTCATACATTTAGGAATGATTGAGGATTATCTAATTTTAGAAATCAGTGGTTCTTACCATGACTATGCCTCCTCTAGGAATGTGCCCTTCCCTCTACGCCCTCTTTGCATCTGTGAATAATATTCTCTCCCAGATTTTAATGCAAATTATGAATATGTTCTTATTTATTTATTTACTTATTTATTTTGAGGAATTAATCACACTTTTTAACTTATATTATTTGACCATGTTCTCGTTAAGAGAATAACAAATAGAGAAATTCATACTTTTTCCCAAGGGTTCGCTCCTCCATTGGAAATTACTAACGCCCCCCACTGCTATAAATATACTGTCAGATATACTGTTTGCAGGATATAGATTCTCCATCACACAACCAAATCTTTCTGTATAAAGATTTATATTTTTGCTTTTATTTTCGGACTAAATCAGAGTAGATATCGTTGAATTTGTTCAGGTAAATTGCCATTAATGACTGCAGTAGAGATTTCACAGCAAAGCATATAAGAAGTACCACGTTAAACACTAGCTCCTCACCCATCCCCGAGGACATCAATTTTTTCCAACCCCACATAAAGCCTTAAAAAAGGGAGGAAAAAAATATATATACACATATACATACATATATATATATCCATATATATATATATAGGTGTATATATATATGTATATTAAATACACACGCGCGCGCACCATGGGTTCGCTGAATTCCCAAGGGAAATATTTTCACCCTATACGAAAATAAAAGATACAAGACCGAGTCATCAACCAAGAATGAGAGTAAATTGCACCCATTTGCACCAAGGCCTGTAAGAACAAAACTATGGGTGGTTGTATCATGTAAAGTGAAACTGTTCTGCTGAGAGAAAAGAGTTTAGCAGTCGTCTGATCCCTTGGTATTTATCTGGTTCATTCTATCTGTGATCAGTTGCCTGTAATAATTACCCCAAAAATCACCATAACGGAATTTGAGAGCAACGAAAGGAACTTTGTTGCAACTTGTAGCGAGATTACTGCTACTATACTGGGTATGAAGCTTTTTCCTTTACAAAGTTTTAAATTCAGGCATGTAAATACCATCATTGCAATAATATCTATTGTTCAGTAATTTCTCAGAATCAGATTATTCTAAGATTGACAGGTAAAAAATTGATGTAGTGAGTTTGTGGCACTAGATTGCCGGTCCCGCCAAACACCTTAATAAAATATTAGTTTGTTCAGAAATCAGGACTATTAGACTAGTAATGGACTTCATGAACAGGTAGTTGTGACAATGCACCTAATTACTACTCCTTGTTAGTCTACCTGTGAACAACACCTACTTTCAGGTGTCTGATGAGCTAAAAGATTATTGACAGTGCTCTGGAACATTTATTGATCGGTGCCACCCTTTGCGATAAACAGCGTATTACTCCGAAGACTGGGCGAGGTTCCTAAATACCTGGGTTTTAGCGGAGTGAGTTTTAAAGACACTTTCCCGAGGATGCAAATGATGGTGCTAAACATTGGTAGTATTACATACTTTCAAAATAAAACTTTACATTTATTTCCTATTACTGAATAGTAGAAAATTGCCGTCATCCTGTAATAGCTTTTGTAATCGCTTGTAGTCATAATTCTTCGTTATAAAGACTGTAAGTGGGACTTACTGTACGTCCCACTTATTAGTGAAAAAGGTAAGGAATGTTACCGTTTTCATTTTGACAGAATAGCTGTAGCTAACACCCTACTGCAAAAGAAATGGTTAAATACAGATGTAGTGATGGTGGTTTACCCTTAACAAAATGCCTGCCGATAATAGGAGTGGCTTTGTTATTGGGGATGATCATTTTCCATCCTAACTAGCAGTTGTGTTAACGAGGCTAAGAACTGGACACGTAATACTGACTCGAGGTTTGCTGCAGAAACGACTGCCTATAACTAAACAAAAAATGATAGTAAAAAAAAAATATGTTATCTTGTCTTTTTCTTATTTATATATAAAAAAGAAACTTGTTGGGGGATATTTGAAAAGAAAAGTTTTCTTAACTGTAGCAGGGAAATCATTAAAGGAAAATTAATATTATTTATGCAGTTGAATGCAGAATCTGATGCCAATGGAAATATCGATAAGGATTCTGAATATATTATTAATGCAAATTATATTGTTATTTGTTACACCCAATAATCAAAAGATAGTCACATAACCGCACTCTCTCGGATTATAAACTGCGTAGCATTGCATTCAAACTTAGAAAAAAAATCTTAATTTCGATTGAAAATTGAAAAATATAACCTTCCATTTTTCTATTGCTGTTTTTTTTCCTTCTATTATGTAGTTTCTTCATCTCCTTCTTCTCCTCACCATTCTCTTAAATCATTGGTTGTTGCCTTTTTATACAACCAACATAGGCTACGATACCTTAAGCTTTCTTACATGGGGGTTGAGCTTATTTTACACTCCTTTTTCGTGACTTTATATGTAGAGAAGGATCGCGTGATTCTGTACAGTTTTTCTCCTTTAGCTGGCGAAAAGGTGGTGATTGTGGCTTAACGAGAATATTAAAGAGATCGGGGAATGTACTCAACACGATGTATACAATTCTATAGAGGCATCCGATAACAGAATGTATATAAGAATACATACAGCTAAAAATGGCAGCAGTGACATAAGCAAGACAATATTCATGGAATATATACATGGAAATAAAGATTTTACGTGTAATAAGTATTTTTCACAAGTTTATGAGACAGATTATATCAGATTTGTGTGGGATAGTGTTGACAAGAATCGTTAAATACATCTTGATTTCGCTTCAAAGTATTCTCCACTTGCATTTATTTATAAACAATATGCAAACTGTATAATACATACATTCGTTTATATTCATATGTATAAATCTTAGTTTGTTTGCGTGTGCGTGCGTGCGTGCACAGATGTCTCCCTTTGATCTCTCCGCGATTTAGATTTATACAAATTGGTTCATAGTTTTAGGGTTATGGACAGGACCCATTTTTAAAAGAGAGATGGTGGGGGAGGGAACATAAAAAGAATAGAGTAAACTTATCGGTCGGTGAATGCAGTCTCGTATTTTAGAACAAGCTTCAAAGAGGGACAAAGACAGACACGTATCACATGTCATCCATCGATCTATTTAATAAATCGATCCATTCTAGTTAAGTTAACTACATTAATCTAACCCCACCTATGTTTTGCCAATGTGTCATGATTGGTGTCTTAACAACAAAACTGCAGTGTGCCAAAATTGGAAGTCGGTGTTGCTTCAATTTCATTGAGTGGATTTCCCTCGCCAACTTTGATTTACTGAAGTGGGGCTGAAACACAATCACATATGGTTCGCTGGACAGATTCACACCATTTATAATCCTTTGCATTTCTGATTCTTTTTCCTTGGTTTTACTTTAAAGAATCTTGTAGTTTTTGGTAGATATGTGTCAACACTGAGGACCAAGTCAGTTATTTAAAGACAGATCACATCATCGTCAAAAAGGGCATACAACATAAGCATACAACAATCATAGGATTGTTGTATGCTTCCACAAATTAATAAACATTATCTATATAAATGCACACACGTGCACAAAACACACACACACACACCCACACACACACACACACAACAACACCACAAACAACACATATAAGAAGAATATATATTATAAAATATATATATTATATATATTATATATAATATATATATATATATATCTGTAATATAAATAATTATATACAAAAATAATATATATATAGTTTTAATAATATATAAATATTATTTTTTAGATATAAATATATAGTATACATAAATAATATTAATATAAATATTTTTATATATATATATATATATATATATTATATATATACATATAGATTTATTATATATATATATAGATATATAATATATAATATATATCTATATATATATTTATATATATATATTATATATATATTATATATTATAATAATATATATTTTGTATGTATGCAGTAAATATATGTGTGTGTGTGTGTGTGTGTGTGTGTGCTGTGTGTGGTGTGTGCGTGTGTGTGGGGTGTGTGTGTGTGTGTGTGTGTGTGTGTGTGTGTGTGTGTGTGTGTGTGTATGTGTGTAGTATATATATATACCCCAGTATATATATTTAAAATATTATATATATATAATATATATATATAGTATAATATATATTATTTTATATATATATATATTATATAATATATATATATATTTATATGGTATATATATATATTTATATACGTATATATGTAAAATATATATATATACATATATATATAATATATATATATATATATATATATATTATATATATATACAGAAGTTATATAATATATCGGACTCAAGATTGTCACGGCGGCAATCTGAGTTCGAGGGTTCGAGTCACCGGCTGGCGCGTTGTTCCGGGGCAAGGAACGTCACCCGATTGCCCTTCTAGAAAACGACATACACCTTGAGAAGTCGAGCGCATGTGTCGTAGGGAAGTCGTCGCCGTGGTA
Source organism: Penaeus monodon (assembly GCF_015228065.2). Taxonomy (NCBI): domain Eukaryota; kingdom Metazoa; phylum Arthropoda; class Malacostraca; order Decapoda; family Penaeidae; genus Penaeus; species Penaeus monodon. Next base: position 44,580,425 of record NC_051395.1, on the reverse strand, counting down.
TAAACCGCGGTTGATTAGGAAGGGCATCCAATCAGCAGGGGTGGCACTGCCCTATATAACCTCTCTAGTGAATTGAGAGAGGCCGATGTCCTGCAGTGGAATAAATGGCTGTTAAGA
>NC_051395.1:44567808-44575308 GCF_015228065.2 Penaeus monodon | reverse complement strand
CACATGTCTAACAAAAACTACACGATTCTTTAAAGTAAAACCAAGGAAAAAGAATCAGAAATGCAAAGGATTATAAATGGTGTGAATCTGTCCAGCGAACCATATGTGATTGTGTTTCAGCCCCACTTCAGTAAATCAAAGTTGGCGAGGGAAATCCACTCAATGAAATTGAAGCAACACCGACTTCCAATTTTGGCACACTGCAGTTTTGTTGTTAAGACACCAATCATGACACATTGGCAAAACATGGGTGGGGTTAGATTAATGTAGTTAACTTAACTAGAATGGATCGATTTATTAAATTGATCGATGGATGACATGTGATACGTGTCTGTCTTTGTCCCTCTTTGGAGCTAGTTCTAAAATACGAGACTGCATTCACCGACCGATAAGTTTACTCTATTCTTTTTAATGTTCCCTCCCCCCCATCTCTCTTTTAAAAATGGGTCCTGTCCATAACCCTAAAACTATGAACCAATTTGTATAAATCTAAATCGCGGAGAGATCAAAGGGAGACATCTGTGCACGCACGCACGCACACGCAAACAAACTAAGATTTATACATATGAATATAAACGAATGTATGTATTATACAGTTTGCATATTGTTTTATAAATAATGCAAGTGGAGAATACTTTGAAGCGAAATCAAGATGTATTTAACGATTCTTGTCACACATACCACACAAATCTGATATAATCTGTCTCATAATCTAGTGAAAATACATATTAAACGTAAAATCTTTATTTCCATTATATATTCCATGAATATTGTCTTGCTTATGTCACTGCTGCCATTTTTAGCTGTATGTATTCTTATATACATTCTGTTATCGGATGCCTCTATAGTATTGTATACATCGTGTTGAGTACATTCCCCGATCTCTTTAATATTCTCGTTAAGCCACAATCACCACCTTTTCGCCAGCTAAAGGAGAAAAACTGTACAGAATCACGCGATCCTTCTCTACATATAAAGTCACGAAAAAGGAGTGTAAAATAAGCTCAACCCCCATGTAAGAAAGCTTAAGGTATCGTAGCCTATGTTGGTTGTATAAAAAGGCAACGACCGATGATTTAAGAGAATGGTGAGGAGAAGAAGGAGATGAAGAAACTACATAATAGAAGGAAAAAAAACAGCAATAGAAAAATGGAAGGTTATATTTTTCAATTTTCAATCGAAATTAAGATTTTTTTTCTAAGTTTGAATGCAATGCTACGCAGTTTATAATCCGAGAGAGTGCGGTTATGTGACTATCTTTTGATTATTGGGTGTAACAAATAACAATATAATTTGCATTAATAATATATTCAGAATCCTTATCGATATTTCCATTGGCATCAGATTCTGCATTCAACTGCATAAATAATTATAATTTTCCTTTAATGATTTCCCTGCTACGTTAGAAAACTTTTCTTTTCAAATATCCCCAACAAGTTTTCTTTTTTATATATAAATAAGAAAAAGACAAGATAACATATTTTTTTTTTATATGATTTTTGTTTAGTTATAGGCAGTCGTTTCTGGCAGCAAACCTCGAGTCAGTATTACGTGTCCAGTTCTTAGCCTCGTTAACACAACTGCTAGTTAGGATGGAAAATGATCATCCCAATAACAAAGCCACTCCTATTATCGGCAGGCATTTTGTTAAGGGTAAACCACCATCACTATATCTGTATTTAACTATTTCTTTTGCAGTAGGGTGTTAGCTACAGCTATTCTGTCAAAATGAAAACGGTAACATTCCTTACCTTTTTCACTAATAAGTGGGACGTACAGTAAGTCCCACTTACAGTCTTTATAACGAAGAATTAGGACTACAAGCGATTACAAAAGCTATTACAGGATGACGGCAATTTTCTACTATTCAGTAATAGGAAATAAATGTAAAGTTTTATTTTGAAAGTATGTAATACTACCAATGTTTAGTACCATCATTTGCATCCTCGGGAAAGTGTCTTTAAAACTCACTCCGCTAAAACCCAGGTATTTAGGAACCTCGCCCAGTCTTTGGAGTAATACGCTGTTTATCGCAAAGGGTGGCACCGATCAATAAACTGTTCCAGAGCACTGTCAATAATCTTTTAGTTCATCAGACACCTGAAAGTAGGTGTTGTTCACAGGTAGACTAACAAGGAGTAGTAATTAGGTGCATTGTCACAACTACCTGTTCATGAAGTCCATTACTAGTCTAATAGTCCTGATTTCTGAACAACTAATATTTTATTAAGGTGTTAGGCGGACCGGCAATCTAGTGCACAATCACTACATCAATTTTTTACCTGTCAATCTTAGAATAATCTGATTCTGAGAAATTACTGAACAATAGATATTATTGCAATGATGGCATTTACATGCCTGAATTTAAAACTTTGTAAAGGAAAAAGCTTCATACCCAGTATAGTAGCAGTAATCTCGCTACAAGTTGCAACAAAGTTCCTTTCGTTGCTCTCAAATTCCGTTATGGTGATTTTCGGGGTAATTATTACAGGCAACTGATCACAGATATAATGAACCAGATAAATACCAAGGGATCAGACGACTGCTAAACTCTTTTCTCTCAGCAGAACAGTTTCACTTTACATGATACAACCACCCATAGTTTTGTTCTTACAGGCCTTGGTGCAAATGGGTGCAATTTACTCTCATTCTTGGTTGATGACTCGGTCTTGTATCTTTTATTTTCGTATAGGGTGAAAATATTTCCCTTGGGAATTCAGCGAACCCATGGTGCGCGCGCGTGTGTATTTAATATACATATATATATACACTTTATATATATATATGGATATATATATGTATGTATATGTGTATATATATTTTTTTCCTCCCTTTTTTAAGGCTTTATGTGGGGTTGGAAAAAATTGATGTCCTCGGGGATGGGTGAGGAGCTAGTGTTTAACGTGGTACTTCTTATATGCTTTGCTGTGAAATCTGTAAAGCAGTCATTAATGACAATTTACCTGAACAAATTCAACGATATCTACTCTGATTTAGTCCGAAAATAAAAGCAAAAATATAAATCTTTATACAGAAAGATTTGGTTGTGTGATGGAGAATCTATATCCTGCAAACAGTATATCTGACAGTATATTTATAGCAGTGGGGGGCGTTAGTAATTTCCAATGGAGGAGCGAACCCTTGGGAAAAAGTATGAATTTCTCTATTTTTTATTCTCTTAACGAAAACATGGTCGAATAATATAAATTAAAAAGTGTGATTAATTCCTCAAAATAAATAAATAAGTAAATAAATAAATAACATATTCATAATTTGCATTAAAATCTGGGAGAGAATATTATTCACAGATGCAAAGAGGGCGTAGAGGGAAGGGCAAATTCCTAGAGGAGGCATAGTCATGGTAAGAACCACTGATTTCTAAAATTAGATAATCCTCAATCATTCCTAAATGAATGACTAAGCAATGAAAATTTTGAGAAATGCAAATTATAGCTTATAGTATTACATTTAATTGCATTGAATTACACGCTTTTTTCTATGGTAATACAAACTGATACAATACATGCTAGAATTACTCAAGATGTTACTCAAGGAGAAGTCTGTGGCATATTCAATTTGTAGAATACATAAATCCGGATTGAACATGCCAATTAATAAATCGGGTCACAATTTACATGAAAGTACCCACAGATACAATTTTATTCAATAAAAAAACACGCGCGCATGCGCCAGCACACACACACACACCACATACGCGCGCGCACGCAAGCACACAAGTAAATAAATAGATATAGATGTATGTGTATATAAGTACATATGTATATGTATATGTATATATATATATATATATATATATATATATATATATATTTATATATATGTGTGTGTGTATCTATGTCTATGTCTATGTATATGTATATGAATATGTATATCTATATATACATATAGATATACAGTGTAAATAAATTCAGAGGGGGCAGAGAGGGAGGAAGGGAGGGAGGGAGGGAGGGAGGGAGGGAGAGTGAGAGAGAGAGAGAGAGAGAGAGAGAGAGAGAGAGAGAGAGAGAGAGAGAGAGAGAGAGAGAGAGAGAGAGAGAGAAGAGAACGAAGACAAAGGCAGAGGCAGAAACAAAGAGAATGAGATATACGCAGTCAAAGACAAAGACGCATACACACACGCACGCTCTTACGCGCCCATGATATACACCCTATCCTTAAGCACGGAGATAGATATGTAAAAAAAAAAACACACACAATCATATCCGTCTTGGATCTCCCTGCCAAGCCCAGATCAATGGCGGATGACAGAAGCGGCTCCCTCCCTCTGACCAATAGGGGAGAAGGAGATTGCGCTACGGAGGTCGAGGTAAGGAGGGAATTTCTAGGAAGAGGCAGACTCCTTATGGCTGTCTCGACAATCTGGTAAGTGAGGTATTTCTGGCAACAGGGAGAGGATTTCCTTCCTTGATGAAGGTGGTAGGGTATATGTGTAGTTATGGGGAAAGGAGGGTGGAGGAGGTGGAGGTGGTTGTGGTGGTGGTGGTGGTGGTGGTGGTGGTGGTGATGATGGTGGTGGTGGTGGTGGTGGTGGTGCTGCTGCTGCTGGAGATGGAGGTGAAGGCGGTGGTGGTTGAGGAAAAGGAAGAAGGAAGAGGAATTGGAGTGGAAGAGGAAAAGGATATAATAATAATAATATAATAATAATAATAATAATAATAATAATAATAATAATAACAATAACAATAATAACAATAACAATAATAATAATAATAATAATAATAATAATAATAATAACAATAATAATAATAATAATAATAATAATAATAATAATAATAATAATAATAAAAGGTGGAGGTGCATGAGGAGGAGAAAGGAGAGGGCGGGTGACTGAGAGAAAGAGAGGGATAGGAAAAGGAGGTGAAAAATATTGGGAGTGGGAGGGAATTGCGATGGTTAGTAGAGTTCTGTGGGAAAAGAATTCGCAATTTCGGAAGGGCGTGAGGAAGAAAGAAACGGAAGGAGGGAGGAAGTAAAGAAAGACAGAAAGAACGAAAGAAGGAAGAAATGGATGCATGGGAAATCTCACACACACACACACACACACACACACACACACACACACACACACACACACACACACACACACACACACACACACACACACACACACACACACACACACACACACACAATGATAAGACGCTTCCTTTCGATATGTTAAACACGATACAAACTGGACAGACATTACCTTTGCATTATCGTCCTTAACGCATACTGATCATATGATAAGCTTCAAATGTATCATGTAGTGATAAATCTGTGAACAGGTTGTTTCTTGGCAACTTCATATGTCATCGTCATGTGGTATGTGTTTTGTTTGTAATGCAATTGTGCGCGTTCGTGTTGTGTATGCAATTACCTTGTTTGGGCGATTCCTGTATGCAGCCTTATTTAATATGAGGAAGGAAAATGTCCTTTACGAATTTTTCAGTGGCCAATAGCGCGGGTTTTAAGTATAACTAACAGGTACTAATCGCTAGTTCGCTCAATCACTTTCTCGCGTCAATTCTTACATCGGTGTTGTATGGGTTATACTCCTCCTCCTCTTCGTCTTTCTATTTTTCTTCCTCTACTTCCTCCTCCTCCCTCTCTCTTCCTCTTCTTTCTTTCCACTTCAGCTCACGAGTCGTCCACTTCCACCTCTAGCTCCCCCTCCACTTCTTCCTCCACCTCAACTCTGAAGCCATGCTCCATTCCTTCATACCTCTCGCCTGGTGTTCGCTGCGTTGCTCAATGGAGGACGAGGAGACTGCCAGCTCAGTGAGAATGACGTGTGTCTGCCCGGGTACTGTTGCCCGGGTACTGTGAGCATAGACGAGAACTTACACGTAGACTCAAAGGTACTCCCATTTAAGAAAGGGACCAAATAGACAATCAAATCGTATTATATATTGGCATCTTAAAAGTAGGCGGCAACCATATCTACAGTCGAGAAGACACACACACACACACACACACACACACACACACACACACACACACACACACACACACACACACACACACACACACACACACACACACACACACACACTGAGAGAGACAGGGACATCCACACAGATATACTGTTAACAGATTTGTAATTAGAAAGACTGGTAGCAGATTACATAGTAATAATAGATTGGTCGATTCATGGTCAGTGTCTAAATATAGTTTTTAATTAAGCCTATTGTAGATACTAATTATTATAAACCGTGAAAGGGATGATGACATGTGATATTTATGAAATAAGAGAGAATTCAAATTAATTTACCCTGATAAATATCCTTTCTGGAGATTTAGTTGTGTGTGGTGTTGTGTGTGTGTGTGTGTGTGTGTGTGTGTGTGTGTGTGTGTGTGTGTGTGTGTGTGTGTGTGTGTGTGTGTGTGTGTGTGTGTGTGTGCGCGCGCGCGCATGTGTATTTAAATATGTATATAAATATGTATATAAATACGTATATAAACACGTATATAAATATGTATATGTGTGTATGTGTGTGCACAGGCATGTTTGTATATATGTACATATGTACATACTGTATGTATGCATCCGTGTACACGTGTTCATCCGGATTTGCGTCCATTCGTGGAAGTCTGTGTGTGTACATTCTCTCCGAGGCTCACTCTAATTGGCTGCCTATTTCACAAGTGTTCTCGCCCAGGATTTATCCAAGGGAGCAACTCAAGGGGATGATTACTTAATCCTCCTAAGTGTCCATGACTGCCCTAGAGGGGATCAGAACTCGCTAATTATCGTGAAGCCATGAGGAACTTCTGTTCGGATCCCACCAGGTTGCGTATAAATGAATCCTTGCATGAGTTATAATTACACGCCCTTCGATGTCCTCAGAACCTAAAGTGGGAGTGGAAGAGGAGGAGGAGGGAGGGGGATTAGGGGGAAGAGGAGAATGAAGAGGGGGAGTTTCAGAATGAGAAGAATGAAGAGAAGGATGAGGAAGATGAAGATGGGGAGGGAGGGGATGGGGAGGAAAAGGGAGGAGGAAGAAGGGAAGAAGAGAAGGGGAGGGAAGGGGAGAGAAAGGAAGAGGAGGAAGTGGTAATAAGAATCGGAAAACGAGGAAGAAGAAAAAACAGGAAGAAATGCGATCGAGCAGAGCAAAGGGTCACACACAACACACAGCTTACTAGCGAAGGACGATGATGACTTAGGCTGCAGAAGCACATCAGCAACTCAAGAGGCCCTTTGAATACCACTTCGTTCAAGCAGTGTCGTTTAAGCTATTACTCAGGTCGAACTACCACTGAAGCTCAGCCGTCCGCTAAGGGTTGTTTACTGCTGGTTCCCCGGAAGGGTCATTTTCCCCAATTACAGGCAAGAACAGGAGGCTTAGAAGGCGACTGGTGGTGCGTTCGTATTTTCATTTTTTCGCTGTTATGTTTCTTCTTCTATGTCTCTGTCCGTCTTCTGTTTGTATGTTATCTTTGTCCCTGTCTGTCAGTCTGTTTGTTGCTGTATCTTTGTCTTCCTGCTTGTGTCTT
>NC_051395.1:44556228-44566228 GCF_015228065.2 Penaeus monodon | reverse complement strand
AATATATATAATATATATTATATATATATTATCATCATCATCATCATCATCAAGGGGCTAACGCCGACGGGGGCGCATGGCCGCATCCACCCTTTGCTTCCAGCCACGAGGATCCCTCGAGGCGAGTCTCCAGGCAGGCACACGGCCCATCTCTATTTCTCACGACAGGTCTCGTCGAGCTGCCCAAGCCATGATCTCCTAGGACGTCCCACAGGTCTCCCTCCACCCAGGGTTGTCCTCGTAGAGAGACAACCTGGTGGGCAGGGTCCGTCCATAGGGAGGCGAGCTAGGTGGCCATATAGCCCTGAGTTGGCGATCCCGGATTATGCAAGTAACAGGTCCCATGCCGGTCCCTCACGGTGTAACCGCCGGTTGGACACGTGGTCCTGCCAACTGTACCCCATGATCCGGCGAAGGGACTTGTTTACAAAAGGCATCAGGCGAGACTCCAAGGCACTGGATAGCGTCCATGTTTCGCTTCCATAGAGCAAACTGGAAGTATCAAGGCCTTGAAGACACGCAGCTTGGTCCTTCTGCATAGGTACCGACATCTCCAAACGCTCTTGTTGATCGAGTTCATGGCTCCTGTTGCCAGACCCAATCCGTCTACTGACTTCCTGGTCTGACAACCCAGAGATATGGACTACACTACCAAGGTATGTAAAAAACTTTCTGTGACTTCAACGTCCTCGCCGCAAGCATGATCGACTGAACGGGTTCCCCTAACAGGCCCCCAAAGTCCTGAATCTTGGTCTTGGTCCAGGAGACCTCTAAGCCTAGGGGCTTCGCCTCATTGCTAATGCATCAAGAGCCGCCACAAGTGACTCCAAGGACTCAGATAGGATGCAACATCGTCGGCAAAGTCAGGTCCGAGACCTTAATATTGCCTAGTGTTGCTCCGCACTGACTTTGGCTAGTAGCTCTGCCATTATCCAGTCCATACAAGTGTTGAAAAGTGTGGGTGCAAGGACACAGCCTTGCCTCACCCCTGAATTAAACAGGGAAGAAGTTCGACATACCCCCACCACACTTTACAGCACTTTCAGTACCAGTATAGAGGCTTGCTATCCAGGCCAATAATCTGTGTCGAATTCCCCTGAGCCTCAGGATCTCCCATAGCGTTCCCGATGCACCGAGTCAAACGCCTTCTTGAGGTCGATGTAGGCTGCACGCAGCCCACGACCAAACTCACGACGGCGTTCCACAATTATTCGAAGCGCTAGTATAAACGGTCTATTGTGGACTTGCCAGGAGTAAAATCAGACTGCTCCGGTCTCTGTGTCCCTCAGTAGGTGGTTGCGGATCCGTTTCAGAAAATGTGAGCGAGAACCTTGCCTGGTATGCTGAGCAGTGTAATGCCACGGTAGTTTGCTACAGTCCCATCGATCCCCTTTCCCCTTCCAGAGAGGATGACCACGCCCTCAGCAGGTCAGGGGGAATGGTACCAGACTGCCAAATGGCAGTCCAGGACTGTATGCAGGCCCCGAGCCATAGGTTCACCCCCAGCCTTTAGCAGTTCAGCAGGGATATCACATATGCCCTGCAGCTTTTCCCCACTCTTCAGCTTGGAAATCGCCAGCCTAACCTCTGTTAGGGTAGGAGGTTCCTCGCTGATGGGTGGTCCGGCGCAGGCACTGAGACATCGCTTGCATCCAAGCTAACTGTTGGAGGATCCACCTGGTACAACTGTTCAAAATCCTCAGCCCAACGTTCACGAACCCCAACATGATCCTGAGATGACCGTCCATCCGCTGATCGGACTGCAGTCCATCTTGTGAGAGGGCTTAGGGTTCAGTTTTCTCAGGGCTTGGTAGGCAGGGCGAAGGTCATTTACCAAGAAATGGCCTTCGACATCCTCAGCAAGATTCCTGATGAACTTTTCCTTGTCCCTTCTCAGCAGTGTCCGAGCCCTACGCACCATGAAACGGCGCAAGCACTTGATTCCCATTCAGCCGAGCCTTGCGACATGCTTCAGTGGGCCTCTAATGTCCTCCAGGGAGATGGTATTCTGCCTTGTCCTTGGGCGTACGCCAATGGACTCCTGAGCTGCTTCGAGTGTTACGCGCTTGAAGGACTCCCCACAGAGCAACTGGAATCCGTCCAGGTTGCTGGTTTCTGAGAATCGGTCAGAGACTGCCGTGGCGAACCCACGGCACACTCCTCCTCCCTTAGTCTGTCCAAGTGAAACACCTTAGGGTGGCCACTGGAGGGACGGGAGTTTTGAAGTGGACCCGCAGGGTAGCCACAAGCAGCCTATGGTCGGTGCCACAGAACTCGCACTCCGGTAAACCCTGCAGTTTCTGGAGGATCCTCCATCGCGTGCTGACAAGAATGTGGTCGATCTCCTTGGCCACTGTACCCGTATCGCTGTAACCAAGTCCAGCGATGCGAGTTTGGAGCGCTGATACCAGGAGCCAGAGATCCTCATTTTCTGGGACCTAGCAAAGTCCCGGAGAAAGAAGCTATTCTCGCTGCTGGGATCAGCTCCCGAGCCATGGGGGCCGACAGACATCTCGTAGCCAGCTCGGTCACAGCCGGATACCGCATTGAAGTCGCCCAGAACAATGCGAATGTCTCGACCGGGGGCAATCCTCTGCCACAGATGCGAGTTTAGGCGTAGAACGCCTCTTTCACAGCGGATTTATGAACATCGGGAGGAGCGTATACAGCAATAAGAGACATGAAGCCAAAAGCATGCTTCAGTCTCAATGCCATGATACGCTCATCAACCGGTGTCCACCTCGACTACCGCAGGCTGAAGTCGACTGGAGATGGCTATGGCTACACCCTGGAGGTGGTGACCATCGCTGCGGCCCGACCAGTAGTAGGTGTAACCACCCACACTGATCGTGCCGCTACCAGGTCCTTCTCACCTCTGAGAGGGCAGCCACCTCAACTCCCAGTCGCTTCACATTCCCGCGATAGCAGAGGTAACCGCTCATCCTGCCGCAAGGACCGGATGTTTCCAAGCGCCTACCCGGAAAGCACGCCTGAGGTTAAGCCTCGGTGTGGTCACTCCCGGGTGCACGCCACCTCTGCCGCCCCCACCAACACAGCCCCAGATAAAGGGGGGCGGCAGGCTGTGGGACCGCCTATCCCCCTGTGGGGTTCCCGAGGGCTTTCTTCCCCACAAGCTTCATGGTGGGTTGGCGCCTGCCGGGCGCAGGCGGGACGAGTAAACTCTCGTCCCAATCCTGCACCCCGACATTTGCCCTCCCAGCGGGACCCACAGCCCGCCCTTACTTGCTGGGTGGGAGGGACAACACCCCTCCTCCCAGCATTTACCATTCATCTGTTTACGTTGCCAGAGGGTCCATTCTGGTGGGAGGAGGACTGGCAAGGCCCACCTCCCCCGAGCCGCCCCATTGCCCCAGGTGGCTAGGGGCAGGAGTTGGTACGGAGCCAGAGCGTGTCCACACGCCGGTGGGGCCCATAACTCCGTACCTCTGGGCCTCCTGCTGCTCCGAGATCCCCCACAGATTTAGCCTGGGACCGCAAGGTACCCAGTTACCCATGGGTGGCCACGAGGAGGCACTGCAGAAGTCTTAATGATGGAGAGGCTGTGACCTGGCAGGGGAGACTTATGCGGAAGCTGCTCCCTTTTTCGCACTGGGCTAGCCAGGGGTGGAAGCTGCAAGCGAGAATGCATGCAAGCACTTAACACAATCTAGGCATAACCACACCATCGCTTCACATCACCATGCACGTGAAGCACCCACCCATATATATATATATATATATATATATATATATATATATATATATATATACATATACACACATACATATATATATATACATATATAAATATACAATGTATATATCCACATATATATTTTTAAATATATAATATATATATCCATATAAATAAATATATATATATATACTATATATATTAGTATATATATATATATATATAATATATATATATATATTATATATATAATATATATTATATTATATATATATATATAACATTATATATATATTATATATATAATATATATATATAAATATATTGTTATTATGTATATAATATCTATAATATATTATAATATATTATATTATATAAAAGTTATATATATATATTATATATATATTATATAATATAATTTTAATATTTTTAAAATATATACAATATACATATATATATAATTAATTATCATCAATAATTTATATTATCATTATATCTATATTTTATATATATACATATATAATATCTTTTATATACTCTATATCTATATTTCTATTCTATAATATAAAATAAATATATATATATATAATAAGATATATATATATTATATTATTAGTAATATCTATATCTCTTATCTAATCTATATTATATCTATATATTATATATTATATTTTATATTATATATTCTTAATACTATTATGTATATTATTTTCTATATATATATCTATATAATATATATATATATCTATTATATATTATTATTTTTATTTATCTGGATATATATTTATATATTTAAAAATATATATGTGGATATATACATTGTTATTTATATATGTTATATAATATGTATGTTGTATTGTATATATATATATATATATATAATTATATATATTATTATTATATGGGTGGGTGCTTCACGTGCATGGTGATGTGAGCGATGGTTTTGGTAGCCTAGATAGTGTTTAAGTCTTGCATGCCTTCTCGCTTGCGCTTCCACCCCTGGCTAGCCCGTGCGAAAAAGGGAGCACCCTTCCGCATAATCTCCCCTGCCAGGTCACAGCCTCTCCATCATTAAGACTTCTGCAGTGCCTCCTCGTGGCCACCCATGGGTAACTGGGTCCTTGCGGTCCCAGGCTAAATCTGTGGGGATCTCGGAGCAGAGGAGGGCCCCAAGGTACGGAGTTATGGCCCACCGGCTGTGGACACGCTCTGGCTCCGTACCAACTCCTGCCCCCTACCACCCTGGGCATGGGGCGGCTCGGGGGAGGGGGGCCCTTTTGCCAGTCCTCCTCCCCCCAGAATGACCCTCTGGCAACGTCACAGATAAAAGGGTAATGCTGGGAGGGGGTTGTTGTCCCTCCCACCCAGAAAGTAAGGCGGGTTTGTGGGTCCCGCTGGGAGGGCAAATGTCGGGGTGCAGGATTGGGACGAGAGTTACTCGCCCCGCCTCGCCCCGGCAGGCGCCAACCCACCTGAGCTTGGGGGGGAAAGCCCTCGGGAAACCCCACAGGTGGATAGGGCCCCACAGCCTCCGCCCCCTTTATCTGGGCTGTTTTGGTGGGGGCGGCAGAGGTGGCGTGCACCCGGATGACCACCCGAGGCTTAACCTCAGGCGTGCTTTCCGGTAGGCGCTTGGAACATCCTTTCCCTTGCGGCAGGATGAGCGGTTACCTCTGCTATCGCGGGAAATTGAAGCGACTGGGAGTTGAGGTGGCTGCCCTCTCAGAGGTGAAAAAGACCTGGTAGCGCACGATCAGTGTGGTGGTTACACCTACTACGGGTTTGGGGCCGCAGCGATGGTCACACCTCCAGGGTGTAGCCATGCCATCTCCAGTCGACTTCAGCCTGCGGTAGTCGAGGTACCCGGTTTTGATGAGGGGTATCATGGCATTGAGACTGAAGCATGTTTTTTGGCTTCATGTCTCTTTTGCTGTATACGCTCCTACCGATGTACATAAACCGATGTGAAAGAGGCGTTCTACGCCAAACTCGCATCTGTGGCAGACGATTGCCCCCGCGAAAAATTCGCATTGTTTCTGGGCGACTTCAATGGGGTATCCGGCTGTGACCGAGCTGGCTACGAGATTCTGCCCGGCCCCCTTTGGCTCGGGAGCTGATCCCAGCAGCGAGAATAGCCTCTTTCTCCGGATTTTTTGCTAGGTCCCAAAAAATGGGATCTCTGGCTCCTGGTATCAGCGCTCCAACTCGCATCGCTGGACTTGGTACAGCGATACGGTACAGTGGCCAAGGAGATCGACCACATTCTTGTCAGCACGCGTTTGGAGGATCCTCCAGAACTGCGGGGTTTTTACCGGATTTGCTGAGGGTTTTCTGTGGAAACCGACCATAGGCTGCTTGTGGCTACCCTGCGGGTCCACTTCAAAACTCCCCGTCCCTCAGTGGCCACCCTAAGGTGTTTCACTTGGACAGACGGGGAGGAGGAGTGTGCCCGTGGTTCGCCACGGCAGCCCTCTGACCGATTCTCAGAAAACCAGCAACCTGAACGGATCCAGTTTGCTCTTTTGGGAGTCCTTCAAGCGCGTAACACTCGAAGCAGCTCAGGAGTCCTTGGCGTACGCCCAAGGACAAGGCAGAATACCATCTCCCTGGAGACTTTAGGGGCCCAAACTGAAGCATGTCGCAAGGCTGGGCTGAATGGAATCAAGTCTTGCGCCGTTTCATGGTGCGTAGGGCTCGGACACTGCTGAGAAGGGACAAGGAACTTTTTCACCCAGGAATCTTGCTGAGGAGGCGAAGGCCATTTCTTGGTAAATGACCTTCGCCCTGCCTACCAAGCCCTGAGAAAACTGAACCCTAACCCTCCTCACGATGACTGCATCCGACAGCGGATGGACGGATCATCTCAGATCATGTTGGGGTTCGTGAACGTTGGGCCCTGATTTATTTTGAACATTTTTGTACCAGGGGGATCCTCCACAGTTAGCTTGGATGCAAGCGATGCCCTCAGTGCCTGCGCCGGACCCACCCATCAGCGAGGAACCTCCTCCCCTAACAGAGGTTAGGCTGGCGATTTCCAAGCTGAGAGTGGGAAAGCTGCAGGCATATGTGATATCCCTGCTGAACTGCAAAAGGGCTGGGGGTGAACCTATGGCTGGGGGCCCTGCATACAGCCCCTGACTGCCATTTGCAGTCTTGGTACCATTCCCCCTGACCTGCTGAGGGGCGTGGTCATCCCCCCTTTTGGAAGGGAAAGGGGATCGAGGGGACTGTACAACTACCGTGGCATTACACTGCTCACATCCCCAGGCAAGGTTCTCGCTCACATTCTTCTGAAACGGATCCGCAACCACCTACTTGACACCAAGACCGGAGCAGTCTGGATTTACTCCGGGCAAGTCCACATAGCCCCGTATACTAGCGCTTCGAATAATTGTGGAACGCCGTCGTGATTTTTGGTCCGTGGCTGCTTGCAGCCTACATCGACCTCAAAAGGCGTTTGACTCGGTGCATCGGGAATCGCTATGGGAGATCCTGAGGCTCAGGGGAAATTCCGACACAGATTATTGGCCTGATGCAAGCCTCTATACTGGTACTGGAAAGTGCTGTAAAGTGTGGTGGGGGTATGTCGAACTTCTTCCCTGTTAATTTCAGGGTGAGGCAAGGCTGTGTCCCTTGCACCCACACTTTTCACACTTGTATTGACTGGATAATGGGCAGAGCTTACTAGCCAAGTCAGTGCGGAGCAACACTAGGCCCAAAATTAAGGTCTCGGACCTTGACTTTGCCGACGATGTTGCCATCCTATCTGAGTCCTTGGAGTCACTTGTGGCGGCTCTTGATGCATTTAGCAATGAGGCGAAGCCCCTAGGGTTAGAGGTCCCCCTGGGCCAAGACCAAGATTCAGGACTTTGGGGGCCTGTTTAGGGGAACCCGTTCAGTCGATCCATGCTTGCGGCGAGGACGTTGAAAATCACAGAAAGTTTACATACCGTGGTAGTGTATCCTATCTCTGGGTTGTCGCCAGAAATCTAGACGGATTGGGGCGGCAACGAGCATGGGCTCGATCAACAGGGGCGTTTTTGGGGATGTCGTACTATGCAGGGAAAGGACCGCTGCGTGTCTTCAAGGGCCTTGGGTACTTCCCAGTTTTGCTCTATGGAAGCGAACATGGACGCTACCATGCCCTTGGGGTCTCGCCTTGATGCCTTTTAACAAGTCCCGTCCCGGATCATGGGTAACTTTGGCAGGACCACGTGTCCAACCGGCGTTAACCGTTTAGACCGCATGGACCTGTTTTTGCATAATCCGGGATCGCAACCAGCTATATGGCCACCTAGCTCCGCTCCCTATGGACGACCCTGCCCCCAGTTGTCTCTCCCCACGGACACCCTGGGTGGGAGGAGACCTGTGGGAACGTCCCTGGAGATCTGGCTTGGGCACTCGACGAGACCTGTCCGGAGGACTAGAGAGGCCGTGTGCCTGCCTGGAGACTCGCCTCCGAGGGATCCTCCGTGGGCTGGAAGCGAAGGGTGGATGCGGCCATGCGCCCCCGTCGGCCCTTAGCCCCTTGATGAAAGATGATGATGATTATAAAAATATATATTTTATATATTATATAATATATATATAATATATATATACATTATATATATATATATATATTTTATAATATATATATATATTATAAAATATATATTATATATGTATGCGTGTGTGTTTTGTGCGTGTGTATTGTGTGTAAATATAATATTTTATATATATATATTATATATATATATCTATATATATATACATTATATATACATATATATACAATATATACATATATATGTATATATATATATATATCTATAATTATATATATATATATATATATATTACCTATATATACCCTATATATACATCATAGATATATTACACACACACACACAACATATATATATATCTATATATATATATATATATATAATTTTATAATTAAAATATATTATTATATTATATTATATATATATGTATGTATAAGCATGTATATATTATGAAATATACATATATAATGAATATATAAAAGTATATTCATATATAGATATATAGATATAGATAATAATTTCATAATTATATATTATATATTATATATATATATATATTTATATATATTTATTATATATTTTATTATATATATATATCTATATTATATTTATATTATATATATATATATATAAATCTGATAGATTCATTGATATCTTACATATTTTAGAACTCGAAATCGCCCAAAGGGAAATATGGAAACGTTCTCGAAGCAACAGTTAGAGAACAAAGGGGCACTTCGAAAGACAATGCCACGACCCAAAACGAGGAATCGGAAAACCTTACCGGCCAGCCAGTGATGAATCAAAGCCCACAGCGATCCCTTCGTCCGATTGGCTAGGTTTTGTTCTACGCTTTGGGATCGGCGAAATAATTTGGCTGCCCCTTTGATATCCAATATTAAAGCCCCTTCGCTTTCGTCCCTTTTGGCCGCCTCGATGGATCGTCTTGGCGAAGGAGGAAGAGGAGGAGGAAAAAGAGAAAAGGAAGAAAGAAGGGGAAAATTGAAAAAGTTTTTGAGATTGACAGATTGTCTCCTGGAAGGGGGAGGTGAGGTGGAGGAAGAGGGGAAGAGAGAAGCGTAAAAATAAATAGATAAATAGGGAGAACAAGAAAACAAAAAAAAAATGTTTCGAAAGAAGGGAATGGAAAAAAAGATGGAATAAGGGAAAAGAGAGGAAAAAAAACATCAGGCTTGACAGATCGTTTTGGGGGAAGCGAGGTGAAGGAGGAATAGGAGGAAGAGAAAGTGAAAGAGAGAGAAAAAAAAAACTATAAAAAGTGGGAAAAAAATGAGTATGCAGGTTGAAGGGGGTGGGGGTGGAGGGAAGGAGGAAGAGGAGGGAGAGAAGAGAGAGAAAAAAAAACACTAAAAAAAAAAAAAAAAAAAAAGATTCGAATTGAAAGAGGAGAAGCAGGGAAAAAGAGAAAAAAAAGAGAACAGAAAGCTAGAGAAAGAAGCGAGGAAGGGGTGAAGAGGAAGAATAGAAGAAAACAGGAAAGGAAAGGAAAAAAAAAAGAAGAAAAAAAAAATAGGGTTTTGATTATTTTTTTAGAAATTGAGGTGAAAGGAGAATGAGGAAGAGAATGAGAAAATTTTAAGATGAAAAAGAAGAAGAAAAAAAAGGGAAAAGAGAAAACTAGAAAAAGTAGCAGGCTCGATAGACGTCTCCTGGAAATCGATGTGAAGGAGGAGGAGGATAGAAAGAAAGAAAAGAGAGAGAGAAAGGAGACGAGAAAGGGAACGGAAAATAAACTAAA
>NC_051395.1:44544837-44556128 GCF_015228065.2 Penaeus monodon | reverse complement strand
TGGTTGCCCCCTTTTTAAGATCCAATATATAATACGATTGATTGTCATTGGCCCTTTTTTCTTAAAGGGAACCTTTGAGTCTCGTAAGCCCTTCTATCTCACAGTCCCGGGCAACAGACCCGGGGCCCCGTACCACGAGCTCAGTCTCCTTCCCTCCATGAGCAACGCAGGCGACAACCAGGCGAGAGGTTGAAAGGGGGCTGGTTCAGAGTTGAGGGGAGGAAGAGTGGAGGGGGAGTAGGGTGGAAGGGGAGCCGTGGCTGAATAAAGAAGAAGGAAAGGAGGGGAGGAGGGGGGAAAAAGGAAAGGAAAAAAAAGAAAAAACGGGGGAGGGGGAGTTAACCCTAAACCCCGATGTAAAAATTTACGCGAGAAAATGATTGAAGCGAAATAGCGATTAGTACCCGTTAAATTTATACTTTAAAACCGGCATTGGCCCCCTGAAAAATTCGTAAAGGACTTTTTTCCTTTCCCTATTAAAAAAGGTGCAACAGGAAAAAGCCCAAAAAAAGGTAAATTGCAACACAACACGAACGCGCACAATTGCATTGACAACAAAACAATACCACATGACGATGACTCATGAGTTGCCAAGAAACAACCTGTTCACAGATTTATCACTACATGATACATTTGAAGCTATCATATGATCAGTATTCGCGTTAAGGACGATAATGCAAAGTATGTCTGTCCAGTTTGTATCGGTGTTTAACATTCGAGAGCTCTTATTGTGTGTGTGTGTGTGTGTGTGTGTTGTGTGTGTGTGTGTTGTGTGTGTGTGTGTGTGTGTGTGTGTGTGTGTGTGTGTGTGTGTGTGTGTGTGTGGTGTGTGTGTGTGTGTGAGTTTCCATGCATCCATTCTCTCCTTCTTTCGTTCTTTCTGTCTTTCTTTACTTCCTCCCTCCTTCCGTTTCTTTCTTCCTCCATGCCCTTCCGAAATTGCGAATTCTTTTCCCACAGAACTCTACTAACCATCGCAATTCCCTCCCACTCCCAATATTTTTCACCTCCTTTTCCTATCCCTCTCTTTCTCTCAGTCACCCGCCCTCTCCTTTCTCCTCCTCATGCACCTCCACCTTTTATTATTATTATTATTATTATTATTTGTATATTATATCATTATTATTATATTATTATTATATATTGTATTGTTATGATGTTATTGTTATCATTGTTGTTGTTTATTATATTGTTATTTTTATATTATTATTTATATGATTATTATTATTATTATACATATTATTATTATTATTATATTTATTTTCTATTCATTATTATTATGTTATTATCCTTTTCCTCTTCACTCCAATTCCTCTTCCTTCTTCCTTTCCTCAACCACCTACCCCTTCACCTCCCATCTCCTCAGCAGCAGCAGCACAGCCAGCACACCACCACCACCACCACCCACACCACCACCACCACCACCACCACCACCACCACCACCAACCCCACCACCACCAACCACCACCAACCCCTCCTCCACCCTCCTTCCCCATAACCACATACACCCTACCACCTTCATCAAGGAAGGAAATCCTCTCCCTGTTGCCAGAAATACCTCACTTACCAGATTGTCGAGACAGCCATAAGGAGTCTGCCTCTTCCTAGAAATTCCCTCCTTACCTCGACCTCCGTAGCGCAATCTCCTTCTCCCCTATTGGTCAGAGGGAGGGAGTCGCTCCTGTCATCCGCCATTGATCTGGGCTTGGCAGGGAGATCCAAGACGGATATGATTGTGTGTGTGTTTTTTTTTACATATCTATCTCCGTGCTTAAGGATAGGGTGTATATCATGGGCGCGTAAGAGCGTGCGTGTGTGTATGCGTCTTTGTCTTTGACTGCGTATATCTCATTCTCTTTGTTTCTGCCTTTGTCTTCGTCTCTTTCTCTCTCTCTCTCTCTCTCTCTCTATCTATCTCTATCTCCTATCTTCTATCTTCTTCTATCTATCTATCTCCCTCCCTCCCTCTCCCTTTCCTCCCTCTCTGCCCCTCTGAATTTATTACACTGTATATCTATATGTATATATAAGTATACTATTCAATACTGACATAACAAAGACTAGACACAACACATACACACGACACATACCCCACACCACACACACACACACACCCACACACATCACACACACACTATATATATATATATTATATATATATATATTATATAATATCATACACATATGTACTTATATACACACACATCTATATCTATTTATTTGTTTGTGTGCTTGCATGCGCGCGCGTATGTGGTCCTTGCGCACGCGCGCGTGGTTTTTTATTGAATAAAATTGTATCTGTGGGTACTTTCATGTAAATTGTAACCCGATTTATTAATTGCATGTTCAGTCCGGATTTATGTATTCTACAAACTGAATATGCCACTGACTTCTCCTTGAGTAACATCTTGAGTAATCTAGCAATGTATTGTATCAGTTTGTATTACCATAGCAAAAAGCTGGTAATTCAATGCAATTAAATGTAATACTATAAGCTATAATTTGCATTTCTCAAAATTTTCATTGCTTAGTCATCATTAGGAGTTGAGGATTATCTAATTTTAGAAATCAGTGGTTCTTACCATGACTATGCCTCCTCTAGGAATTTGCCCTTCCCTCTACGCCCTCTTGCATCTTGAATAATATTCCTCCAGATTTTAATGCAAATTATGAATATGTCTATTTATTTATTTACTTATTTATTTATTTTGAGTGAATTAATCACACTTTTTAATTTATATTATTCGACCATGTTTTCGTTAAGAGAATAAAATAGAGAAAATCTACTTTTTCCCAAGGGTTCCCCCTCCATTGGAAATTACTAACGCCCCCATGCTATATTACTCAGATATATGTTGCAGGATATAGATTCCATCCACACCAAATCTTCTGTATAAGATTAATTTTGCTTTTATTTTCGGACTGGAGGGAAAAGAGGAGGGGAGGGGAAAAACCAGAGAAGAAGAAGGAAGAATGAAAAAGACAGCAGAAGACAGAAAACAGACGGAGACACCCACAAAAAAAAAGAGACAGACAAAAAAAAAGCAGAAAGACCGGGGCCCAAAAGAGCGGAAAACCAAAACAGACCCCAGGGGGAGGAAAAGAACAGACACAGTCACGATCAGACAAAAAAAAACAGACTAACAGGACGGGGCCCAAAAAACCCCAAAATCCCAAAAAAATGACAAAAAGGGGAAAAGAGAAAAAAAGAAAAACAGGGGACATAAAACCAAACGAAAAAAATGAAAAAAAAAAAAAACCGGACCCCCAAGTCCCCCTTTTTAAGCCCCCTTTTCTTGCTGAAGGGGGAAAAAAACCCTTTCCCGGGGGAACCCGGGCAGTAAAAAAACCCTTAGGGGAGGCTGGTTCAGTGGTATTTGGACCTGAGTAAATATTTTTAAACGGACACTGCTTGAACGAAGTGGTATTAAAAGGGCCTTTTGGGGTTGTGATGGTTTTCTGCAGCCAAGGGCTTCATCGTCCTTCGTTAGTAAGCTGTGTGGGGTGTGCCCCTTTGCTCTCCCCTCAAATGGGATTTTTCCCTGTTTTTTCTTTCCTTTTTTCCGATTTTTTATTCCCACTTCCCCCTTTTTTTTTTCCCCTCCCCCCTTCTTGGGTTTCCCCCTTGCTTTTCGTATTTTCCCTCCCCCCGTCTCTTTCCCCCTTCCCCCTTTCCCCTTTCACCCCTCTCCTCCCCTTTTTCCCTTCCTTCCCCCCCTTTCTCTTTTTTCCCCTTTCCCTTCCTCCCCCCTTTTTTTCCCCCCCTTTCCCCCCCCTCTCCTCTTTTCCCCAATCTTCCTACCCTTCTTTTCATTCTTTCATTCTAAAACCCCCCCTTTTCCCATTCTCCTTTCCCCCTAAATCCCCCTCCCTCCTCCTCCCCCTTCCACTCCCACTTAGGTTCTGAGGACATCGAAGGGCTTTTGAATTATAACTCAGCAAGGTTTCATTTTATACCCCAACCCGGGGGGACCCGGGAAAAAAAAAAGGGGGTTCCTTTCTTTTGCCCCCACGATAAAATTGGGGGCCCCGAGTTTTTTGGTTTCCCCCTTAAATGGGGTTTTCCGGGGTTAAAAATTAAAAACCAAACTTAGGGAAGGAATTAAGTAACTTTTCCCTTGGGGAGTCCCCTTTTTTTTTTTTTAAAAATTTCCAAACAAAAACAATTTAAATAAAACCCCAATTTGGTTTGGCCCCGGGGAACCCCAACAAACACCACCCACAAAAACCAAACCCCAAAAACCCCCCACACACAACAACAAAAACAAACAAACAAAAACCCAAATCCTCCAAAAAAAAAACTATTTATTCCTTTATAAAGGTATTTTTAAAAATTTATATAAAATTTAAAATTTCACATCCCCCGGACAAAAACACACACAAAAAAACAAAACAAAACACCAACAAACAAACCACCACCCAAATTTACAAACAACAAACAAACCCTTCCTCCCCAAGGGGGTTTTTATCGGGTTTTTTTTTTTTTTTTTTTTTTTTTTTTTTCTCTTTCAATTAAATATTCCCACATTTAAATCCCTTTAAAAAGGGTTTAATAAATTGGTTTCTAAAGGGGTTTAAATTTAAAACTATTTTGCACTCCCCATAAGGGGCAACAAAACCCGGGGGAAACCTACCAGTCTTTCCCCTTACAAACGCCAAACCCGGGGAAGGTGGGGGGCCGGGTTCTCCTTCAGGTTGGGTGGGGGGTGGGGGGGGGGGGTGGGTGGGTTGGGTGGGTGGTGGGGGGGGGGGTGGGGGGGAGGGAAAAAAGTAGAAGGTTGGCGAAAAGGGGGGGAAATATAAAAAAAACCCCGTTTAAAGTTTTTGGCCCCAAAGGGAAAGTGATTGAAGCCGCCACTAAGCCCGGGGCAAAAAGGGAAAAGTAATTTCAAAACTGAATTTCCCCTTGTTTTTTAAAAAACCAGGCGCCCAGGCAGAAAAAAAATTTTCGGTTAAAAAAGGGAACCCTTTCCTAAAAATGGGCCTGAATTTCAAAAAAGAAAAGGCCCCCCCCCCAAAAAAAAAAAAAAAAAAAAACCCCCCCCCCCCCCCAAAAACCCCCAAAAACCCCCAAACCCCCAAAAATTCCCCCCCCCCCCCCCCAAAAAAACCCCCCCCCCAAACCCGGGTTAATTTAACAAAACCAAACCCCCCCCACTTGAAAAAAACAAAAAACCTTTTCCCAAAAAAAAGGGGAATTGCTCAAAAAATTCCCAAAACCCAAAAGAAACAACCGAACGCCACAAGGGATTAAAAACAAAAAATCCAAGGTTCCGAAGAGGAAAATTCCCAAAAAAAGTTCCCAGTTTACCCTTTTAAACATATCAAGGAAGCGCTTATTCAGTGGTTAAAGGGGGTTTTGCGGGTTGTGGGCCCGTTTGTTGTGTTGTTTTTATTTGTGTGTGTGGGGGCTGGTGTGGTTGTTTTTTTGTGTGTGTGGTGTGTTGTGTGTGTGTTTTGTTTTTTTTTTGTTTTTTGTTTTTTAATTTCCCCCTTCCATTTTTTTCCCTTTTTTTCCCCCCTTTTTTTTTCCCCTTTAAAAAATTCCCCCTCCCCCCCTTTTTTCCCTCCGCCTTAAACCCCCAATCTTTCCCCGGGTTCCCCCTCCATCGCTTTCCCCCCTCCACTCCCCTTTATTTTTAAATTTTTTTTTATTTTTTGTTAAGTAACCCATTTTTTTGTTTTGCCCCTTTTTTTTTTTATTTTTTTTTATTATTATTTTTTATTTTTTTAGTTTTTATTTTTATTTTTTTTATTATATTCTTTTTTATATTTAATTATTTTTGGGTTTATTTTTTTTTTTTACCCCAATTTTTTTTTTTTTTAAATTTATTAATTATTTATAGCAAAAAAAAAAGATTAAGAAGATTAGAGAAAAAAAGTTTTAAAAGAAAAAGTATTAACCCCCCCAACCCCAACCCCCGCGCCTTTCCCCCAACCACCACCCCCCCCCACCCACCCAAACCACCAAAACCCCCAAACCCCACCACCCCCACCACCACCACCACCACCCCCCACCCCCCCACCACCCCCACCACCCCCACTACCCCCAAACCACCACCCCACCCCCCTACCCCTCCACCCCCCCACCCCCCTTTTCCCCAAAAAACCCCCCAAAAAACCCCCTACCCCCTTCACAAGGAAGGAAATCCTCTCCCTTTTGCAGAAAAAACCCTCACTTACCAGATTGTGGGAGCCCAGCCATAAGGAGTCGGGCCTTTCCCTAGAAATTCCCCCCTTCCCCTCGACCCCCCCTTTACCCGAATCCCCTTTCCCCCCAAATTGGTAAGAGGGGGGGGGAAAGCGTTTCTGTCACCCGGGCCTTTTTTGGGATTTTTGGGGGGCCTTGGGCAGGGAGATCCAAAAAACGGATATGATTTTTGGGGGTGGGGTTTTTTTTTTACATATCTATCTCCGTGCTTAAGGATGGGGTTTATTTTTTCAGGGCGCGAAAAAGGGCGTTGTGGGGTGTGTTTTGCTTCTTTTTTTTGGGGACTCCCCGATATTCATTCTTTTGTTTCTGCCTTTTGTCTTGTTTTTTTTTCTCTCTCTCCCCCTCTCTCTTCTATTTCTTTTTTCCCCCTTCTTCTATCTTCTTCTTTTCCCCCTTCCCCCCCTCCCCCCCTCCCTTACCTCCCCTCTCCCCCCTTGAATTTTTTTAAACACTTTTTTATCTATATGTATTATAAATATACATATTCATATACATTAGAAAAATTAGAACAAAAACATAAAAAAAACACACACACAAACCAAAAAAAAAAAAAAAATATAATAATATATTTTATAATATATATATATATAAAATATATAACTAGGGATTTATATACACAACTCATATTTTATTTTATTTTTTTTGTGGCTTGCTTGCGCGCGCGTTTTGGGTTGGGGGTGGGGTTTTTGGTTCGGGGTTTTTTTTTTAAAAATAAAATTGATCTGGGGGTTTAATTTTTCTTTGAAAAGGAAATTTCCCCGATTTTTTAATTTGGGCATGTTAAATGGGGGATTTATTTTTATTCTAAAAAATTAAAATTTCCCAAAAGACTTCTCCTTGGGGTAACATCTTTTGAGGAAATTTCAAAGAAATGTTTTGATAAATTTTGTTTTAACCTGGAAAAAAAAGGGGGGTAATTCAATGCAATTAAATTAATACTATAAGCTTTTAAATTTTGCTTTTCTAAAAAAATTTTCATGCTTAGTCTTACATTTTGGGGAAATGATTGAGGTTTATCAAATTTTTAAAAAATCAGGGTTTTCCCAATAAACTATGCCTCCTCTGGGGAATTTTCCCCTTCCCTCTCGCCCCCTTGAAATTTTAAAAAAAATTTTCCCTCCCAGATTTTAATGAAAATTTTATAAATATGTTTTTTTTTATTTATTTTATTTTTTTTGGGGAGGAATTAACACATTTTTTAAATTTAGATTTTGACCTTTTTGTTAAGAGAAAAAAAAATAAGAAAAAATTTCCAATTTTTTCCCAAAAGGGGTTCCCTTTCCTCCTTTGGGGAAATTACTAAGCCCCCCCACTGCTAAAATATACGTCGGGATATACTGTTGAAAGGATATAGTTTCTCCATCACAAAACCAAATCTTTCGTTAAAAGATTTATATTTTGCTTTATTTTGGGACTAAATCAGAGTGATATCTTTGGGAATTTGTTCGGGAAAATTTGCCTTTAATGATGCAAAAGGGGTTTTCACGAAAGCATCTAAGAAGTCCCACGTTAAACCTGGGCTCCTCCCCCCACCCCCGAGGACATCTTTTTTTTCCAAACCCCCAATAAACCCTTTAAAAAAAAGGGAGGAAAAAAAAAAAAATACAAATATACTTTACATTAATTTTCCAATATTTTATATAAAAAAGGGTTTATATATATATGTATTTTAAATAAAGGCGGGGCGCACCAGGGGTTCGTTAAATTTTCCCAAAGGGGAAATATTTTAAACCCTATACAAAAATTTAAAAGATAAAAGACCGAGTCATAAACCCAAAAAAATGAGAGAAAAATTGCACCCATTTGCAAAAAAGGCCCTGTAAGAAAAAAACCAATGGGTGGTTTTTTTATCATGAAAAGGGAAAAAAACTTTTTTCGGGCTGAGGGGAAAAGTTTTTAGCAGTCTTTCTGACCCCTTGGGTATTTATCGGGTTCATTTATCGTGATCATTTCCCCGGGTAAAAATTTCCCCCCAAAAATCCCCCATAACGGGGAATTGAGAGCAACAAAAAAGGGAAACTTTTGGCAATTTTAGCGAAGATTCCTGCCCCTTTTACTGGGTATGAAGTTTTTTCCCTTTACAAAGTTTTTAAAATTCCACTTTGTAATAATCATTGCAAAAATTTTCCCAAATTGTTTTAGTAATTTTTTGGGGTTTTTAAAGTTTTAAATTTCTAAGTTTGCGGGAAAAAATTTTGGATGTAAGGTTGAAATATTTACAACCCTTAATTACTACTCCTTTTTAGTTTTAATGTAAAACAACCCCTATTTTGGGGTGTCTGAAAACTAAAAGATTTTTGACAGTCCCTTGGAAATTTTTAAATGGTGCCCCCCTTTGCGATAAACAGCGTTTTTTTACTAAAAAGGGGAAGGGGCCCGAGGTTCCTAAAAATGGGTTTTAGGGGAGGGAGTTTTTTAAAGAAACCCTTTCCCGAGGATGCAAAGATGGTCTAAACTTTGGGGTTGTATTAAATATTTTTAAAAATAAAACTTTACATTTATTTCCTTTTAAACGGGGAATATTTTAAAAAATTTGGGCCCGTCTCCTGTAATACCCTTTTGTAACGCGTGCCCAAAATTTTTTCTTTATAAAGCCCTTGTAATTTTTAACTTACTGTACTTTCCCATTATTAGAAAAAAAGGTAAGGAATTTTACCTTTTTCATTTTGACGAATAGCTGTAGCTAACACCCTCCCTGCAAAAGAAAAGGTTTAAATACAAAATTAGTGAGGGGTTTTTTCCCCTTTAAAACAAAACCCTTTGCCGATAATAGGAGTGGCTTTTTTATTGGGGGAGATCTTTTCCCCATCCAATTTAGCATTGGGGGTTAACGAGGTTTAAAAAACTCCCCCCCACGAAATTATGACTCGAGGTTTGTCCCAAAAAACGGGGGGCCTATAAAAAAAAAAATAAAATAAAAAAAAAAAATTTTATCTGTTTTTTTTTTATTTATATATAAAAAAAAAAAAATTGTTGGGGAATTTGAAAAGAAAATTTTTCAAAACTGGGCAGGGAAATCTTAAAAGGGAAAAAATTAATATTTTTTGCATTTGAAGCAAAAATCTGATCCCAATGGAAATATCGATTTTAAGGTTTAGGAATAATTTTTAATAAAAAAATTAAATTTGTTATTGTTAAAAAACAATAATCAAAAAATAGTCACTAACCCCGCACCCTCTCGGTTTATAAACTGCGAGCTTTCCCTTTTCAAACTTAAAAAAAAAAATTTTAATTCGATTAAAAATTTGAAAAAAATAAACCTTCATTTTTCTTTTTCCCTTTTTTTTTCCCTTCTATTAGTAGTTTCTTCTTTCTCCCACCATTCTTTTAAATCATGGGGTTCCCTTTTTATAAAAACCAAAATAGGTCCCGATTTTTTAAAAGCTTTTTACATGGGGGTTTTGAGCTTTTTTCCCACCCCTTTTTCGTGATTTTATAGTAGAAAAAAGGACCGTAAAGGGGCAGTTTTTTTCCTTAGCTGGGGGAAAAGGGGGGGATTGTGGCTTAAACGAGAATATTAAAGGAGGGGGGAAAAATGTACTCAAACGATGTATAAAATTCATAGAGGCACCCCGTAACAAAAATGTATATAAGAATAAAATAAAAGCAAAAAATCGGGGAGAAACGGTGGAACATAAGAAAAGACAAATTAAGGAAAATATATACAGGAAAAAAAGTTTTTACGTTAAAAAGATTTTTCACAATTTTAGGGAGAAAGATTAATCAGATTTTTGTGGGTAGTGTTGACAAAAAAATGGTTAAAATACATTTTGTTTTCGCTTCAAAGTATTCTCCACTTGCATTTATTATAAAAAAATTTAAAAAAAAAAAAATTTTTTTCCTTTTAAAATTTAAAAAAATTTTTTTTTGGGGGGGGGTTCGGGGCCCCAAATTTCCCTTTTTTTCCCCCCTTTAATTTTTTAAATTGGTTCATAGTTTTTTAAAACCCCCAAAAAAAAAAAGGGGGGGGGGGGGGGGGGGGGAAAAAAAAATAAAGGGGTTAAAAAAAGGGAAAACCTTAAAAAAAGGGTTTTTTTTTTTCCAAAAAAAACCCAAAAAACCCAAAAAAAAAAACCCCCCTTTTTTTAAAATTTTAAAATTTTTTAAAAAAAACCCCCCCGGGGGGGGGTTTTTTTAAAAAAGGGTTTCCCCAAAAAAAGGGGTTTTTTTCTTAAAAATTTTGGGGGCCCCCCCAAAATTTTTTTGGGGGAAAAAAAATTTTTTTGGTTCAAAAAATTTTTTTTTTTTTTCCCCCAAATATTTTTTTTTTTAAAAAAAACCCCTTTTTTTTAAAAAGGGTTAAAATCCCAAAAATTTTTTGGGGGGCCTTTTTAAAAAAAAAAAATTTTTAAAAAAAAACCCAAAAAAACCCCCCCCAAAAAAAACAAACCCCCACAAAAAAAAACCCCCCCCCCCACACCAAAACCCCCCCCCCCAAAAAAAAAAAAAAAAAAAAAAAAAAAATATAAAAAAAAAAAAAAAAAATTAAAAAAAAAAAAAAAAAAAATAATATTATAAAAAAAAAAAAAAAAAAAAAAATTTTTTTTTTTTTTTTTTTTTTTATTAAATTTTAAAAAAAAAAATAAAAAATTTTTTTTAAAATTGGGTTTTAAAAAAAAATATAAAATTTAAAAAAAAATAATTTTTTAAAAAATATAAATTTTTTATAAAAATTTTTTTTAGGTTAAAAAATTTTTTTAAAAAAAAAAATTCCCAAATTTGGGTTTTGGGTTTAAAAAAAAATTTTTTTTTTTTTTTAAAAAAAATTTTTAAAAAAAAATTTTTGAACCCAAAAAAATTTTTTTTTTTTTTTAAAAAAAAATTTTTTTTTCCTTTTTTAAAATTTTTTAAAAAAATTTTTTTTAAAAAATTTTTTGGGGGAAAAAAAAATTTTTTTTTTTTTTTTTTTTTTTTTTTGTTTTTTTTTTTTGGGGGGGGGTTTTTTTTTTTTTTTTTTTTTTTTTTTAAAATTTTTTTTGGGGGTTTTTTTTGGGGTTTTTTTTTTAAATTTATGGGGTTTTTGGGGGGGGTTTTTTTTTTTTTTTTTTGGGGTTTTTTTAAAAAAATAAAAAAAAAA
>NC_051395.1:44531440-44534131 GCF_015228065.2 Penaeus monodon | reverse complement strand
TATTCTTTTATTACTGTTTATTTTGTATGGATATGTACGGCTATATATTATCGTCTATGTATGAACTGATGTGGATATATAGAGATATTTACTTATGCATTCAGGATATACACACGTATGTAAATATATGTGTGAATATATCATACACGTTAACGCTGAGTATGTATAATTCCATTATCATTCTTTACTGTCAAAGTTGCAAATGCAGACTTCAAAAGGGTCTTAGATAAATATAATAACGTCGAGCGTTTAAAGTTAAGTGTGGCTAACTTTGGCCAAAACTTTTCTCAGCTCAACATATTGGCTCATTCTGCCACTCAGAGCAAAACTTAATTCATTACAGTTAAATGTAAAGAGCCTATCAACCCCCCTACCCCCTACCTCCCCCTACTCACACTCTCCTCGTAAGGAAGTGACATCTTTAACTCAATTAGCGAAGACTTTTGTTTAATTTGAGTTTTAAAGTTACACAGCCTTAAAAGCCTCTGGTGAGTGGAGTGTCTGTAACTCTTAATAAGACAGAAGATTTTCTTAAGGTGAACTTTTATTATGCGCGCGGAAACATACAAACGCACGCGCACACATTTACAAATGAACACATATACATTCAAGCACACACACACAAATGTAGAAATTTGTATACACATATTAACATTTATAAATTTGCACACACACACACACACACACACACACACACACACACACACACACACACACACACACACACACACACACACACACACACACACACACACACACAACACACACACACACACACACACCACACACACACACACTGTAACAAGGCCGGTAAGACCGATGTGCAGATTGAGATATGTTTGGCGAGATGCAGAGATCTTGGGCAGCGGCGAAGATGTAGCAGACAGAACAGTAGCAGCGGTTTATTATGTTGATTGAGGCGGACACTGTATACAGGATCTTCATGGTACCAGGAGGTTAGAGGCTGTGTACAGTCGAGCCTGTGGGTCCACTGTTTTATTAAGGGTCTATTGGAATAACAAGGCTGCAGTAAAGATATATGGTGAAAGTGGAAGCCTTTGATGTTCACTTTGCTGTGCTTTTAGGTTTGCTATGTATGAACTAATAATACAGTAATAAGATATATGTATAAAGTAATATCTCTATATGTATGGCATGTGTTGATGGTATATATATGTATATATATATATATATATATATTAT
The DNA here is from genome assembly GCF_015228065.2 of Penaeus monodon. NCBI lineage: Eukaryota > Metazoa > Arthropoda > Malacostraca > Decapoda > Penaeidae > Penaeus > Penaeus monodon. Next base: position 44,532,928 of record NC_051395.1, on the reverse strand, counting down.
ATATATATATATATATATATATATATATATATATATATATGAACGAATACATATACAAGGAAGCATACATAATTCATTAGTAGATATAAGTGCAACAATGAAATTAAAACACAACAAGACGTATATTCCGCAATCAGCCTTTAGCAAGTTTACGATGAAATATTAAACATCCACCCATGAAGAAAGCGAAGATGGGAACCTAAACACGAGATCAAACCACAGGAAGCTGCCACCTTTACATCACCTCAGAAGTCCTGCTACTTTCCCGTCGTCTGCGCCAAGGAAGGCTAGGATTTTCCCCTATAATCAATACCTTGTCAGGAGCACAGGTGTGTGTTAGGTCCAAGAGGGGCGTTGTCGCTGCTGACCCGGCGGTTCCTGTCCGACCTGAATAATGCAAGAGGTCGTAGTGGTCGGTTATGGTGCAGGAGATGCTGGTTCGCTGCGGTGTTGACATGTGATGAAATGCCTGTGGTGGAGATGCAAACAAACATGGCTTGTGATGTTTGTTCGTATATGCTCGTGTGCGTGTGGTGTTGCAAGCGAAGATGTTATGGTGTTGGAAGGGTAGGTGTAGTGACACAAGGTGATGCAAGAATTATGTGTGGTGATACAGGTCTAGGCGTTGTGGTGTTGCAAGCTAGGACGCTATGGTGAGCTAAGATGTTGTGGCGATGCTCTCAAAATAGGCTATGGTGATGATGCAAATCCAAATTGTAGCAATGCAAGCCAGAAGGTTATGGTAAGGCAAGCCAAGACGTTTCGTGAAAGCCAGAAAGTTATGGTGATGAAAGTAGATGTAATAGAAGGCAAAACGCAATGGGTATGCAAGCAAAGACATCATGGTGATGCAAGAAGCTCTACCATGCTGCAAACCCCCATTAATGCAAGACAGCAAATAAAGGAAAAAAGTTCTGAAGCAAATTATGGTTAGATACAATAGCATAAGCCAAAGTACAGATATCGCGAATGTACCAACCTCGCAAAAAGGGGGCAAATACCCAGCATCATGTGATCAAGAATCTACTCCATGCTGCAAACTGCGAAGGTGGCGAGAACCGGAAGAATGAAAAAAGTTAAACGAAGCTGACATTAAACAAGTTACGGAATAGAGGGCATACAGTGATAGCCCAATAAGTTCATGGATATCCGCAATGTACCAGCAACCTGAACAAATGGGGAAAATTACACATTATCAAACAATTCCCACATACCCATTAGCTTATTGCGAAAGTTGATGGCGACTCGGAGAATCGTGGGTATTAATGATTGTCGTGCGCGAGAACCGAGGGAATAGATGGGAGAAGGAGAGGAAAGATTCATGTATGAACGCCGTCGAATGCATAACTATCTCAGTTGCCCTTTAATCAATTCGATAAGACGACCTCTGGCATCGATTTGACACGTCTTTATCGCAAATTTTATGCGATCTAAAGCGGGAAAATTATATGTGGAAGATGACAGTTGAAGGGATATCAAAACTGGATT
>NC_051395.1:44508531-44528840 GCF_015228065.2 Penaeus monodon | reverse complement strand
AAAGGAGTGGGTTTCTTCGTGATAAAGGGAAGGAAAAATGGAGGCATACCTCAAGAAACAAACTGGCGAGAGATTAGAGAGGACCTTTGCAGTTGGTTGACTAGCATCCATCCCAACCGAAAGTGGAAGTTGCATAACAAGACTAAGAATCAGGCACACAAGACTGACTCATGGACCAATGATGGCAAAAAGTAAAGAACTTTGTGAGGGATGCCAAAGCCATTAACGATCGCACATGTAGGGGAAAGATGTGCAACATTCTCAGACCAAAAAAGTATGTACTTGTCTCCCTCATATACACTGAAAAATGCAATGGGGGAGGATTGTGATATAGAGGGTCTTATTAGTTTCCTTAGGGAGACTAATATTTTTAAGAAGATCTAATCATGCATAATGTTTATGTAATAATTTTATACACTTAGAGCATAATATTTATGCTTTGATTTTTAATGTATATATTGTTATTTGTAAGATATTTATTGATAGATTTTTTCAGTTTTAGATATTTTAATATTTCTATTTAACAAGGCACTCGCCGCTAATGACCTTAGCTGTTGACGCGGCAGATAATTTTAAATAATCAATCAATAAAGAGTCAAGCCGTCATAGAACTATGATTACCCCTATTAGCCATTGTACTAGGACGCATAGCCTCTTACAGTGTGTGTGTGTGTGTGTGTGTGTGTGTGTGTGTGTGTGTGTGTGTGTGTGTGTGTGTGTGGTACATTTATATATATGTATACATAGGCATGTATGTATGTATATATATTATTATATATATATATATTATATATTATATATATTATGTGTGTGTGTGTGTGTCGTGTGTGTGTGTGTGTGTGTACATTTATATATATGTATACATATACATTTATACATATATATATATATATATGTGTGTGTGTGTTTATGTTTTATTTTATGTGTATTTATGTGTATATACACATATATGGTGTGTATATATATACATATATATATATATTTACACACACACACACACACACACACACACACACACATATATATATATATATATATATATATATATATATATATATATATATATATATATATATATATATATACACAGCCACACACACACACCAGAATGATAAAAATTTAAAGGGCTAAGACAAATAAAAATAAAGCTTCTTAAAAAGTACTGACGTCATTGACATCGCTAAAAAGCTAAAAAGACGATATCAGTAATGTAAAATATAAATGAAAACATTTATATGGTAAAATCATAAAATCAAAATACAAATACATATAAAAAGACAAGTTTATAATATAAAAAGAACAAACCCCGTCTTGCTCGTGTATAAATAGAAAAGGCAAAAATAAGAATACGAAAAATTAATCTTAATCTAAAGAAGGACAATCAAAAAGATCAAATTCTTAAAACACTAAACAAAATACTTCAGAGGCAAAGTTTATGAAATTAAACAATAAAGGACATCAATCATTACTTAAAATAAAAAAATAAAACACAGAAAACGTGATAAACGCGACTTAGCAATTGGGTAAGAAGGGGGGAACTTAACTAAAAGTGAGCAGGGGTAAAACGGTAAAAAATGGAGATCTGGACATTTCATTTGGATTCTGCTGTGTCTCTCAGGGGCGAGGTTTGAAGAATATATATATATATATATATTTATATATATATATACATATATATGTGTGTGTGTGTGTGTGTATACTTGTGTATGTGTGTGTATGTATATAAATGGTAATAATAATATTAATATTAATAATAATGATGATACACACCACAACGTGTGTGACAGGGGTGTAGTGGTAAAAAAAAAGGCTGGGGAACGCTGCCGGCAAACTTGGTTGATTTTTTTTTTATACTGCGCCCACCCCCCCCCCCCCCTCACATGAGCCCTAAATAAAAAAAAGTCAAAATTTTATGCCATAATGTAAAAAAATAATTAAAATACACAAAAGATAATAACAAAATTCGAAAGGAAAAAATTTCATACGCACATAAAACCACAAACTCGAAATGGATCGCAAAGAAAAAAAGTGCCAGCCCAGGAATCAAACCAAAACCCGCTGCAAAAAGCCGTTACTAAGAAAAAGTATATCTATAACATAAAAAAATTCCAAAAATAATACAATGGTTATAGAATTTAAAAAAATAGTAGGCCAATAATGCAAGAATACAAACAGAATAAAAATTAAAAAAACATTATAAAACAACAAAAAAAAAGTATGATACAAAAACAAAGAAAAAACTAGCCAAAATGCGAATACAAAGAGAATCAAATTATAAAAAAAAATAAAAATTTAAAGAGAAAAAACGAAAAAAACGATAAACGCCAAAAAAAAACAGAAAAACGACAAAAATTAAGTGTATTTCCACAGGCAATGGACGTTTTTTCGTTGCAGACAGGGGCGAACCTGTTGCCCACTGCTGACCGGGGTGCCCGAAACCAGGTCTTAAACTGGGAAAGAGAATTGGTGCAAAGTTTGACAAGGGAGTCCTTGAATTTTAAGAACATAAAACGAAGCTGTGAGTGGCGTAAAGTTCGTGCGCAAGTCGTTGACGACGGTTCTCGATGAAGCCTCGCTCGCGTCACTTGCGCAGGGCAGAATGTCGTGCACCGCTCAACTTCTTAGGTGTAACGGGACCCCTCCCAACATTTCACGAAGTCATAAAATGCTTGGGGTCAGGCGACCGCTCCATCCCAAAACCCGCCGGCACAAACCCCGGGATTTCAGTGTGACCAAACCGGGTTAAATGCGCAGGGCCAGTACCCGGACAAGAATCTTATGCCCTTGAGACGCTTCGTCCGACATCAACGAGCTTTCATATTATAAACCCAGGCTATTTAGGAACTCCCTCGGTTGACGACTGCGCTTGTTGGCCACCAGCGGAGCCATCATGTCGAAAATACCATGACGTTTGTGCCTGGGCCCTCTTCTCGTCGGGAATATAAAAATATAAATTTTTTTTTTTTTTTTAATATTACTATTTTTTTATAAAAAAAAAATTAATTTTAAAAAATCGTAGTTTTCGCGTTAATACACAGTTAAATTGACAATTTTTCCAGGGAAAAATCGCTTGGAAGGGTTTCCCCCCTAAAAAAATCGTGGTGTGTGTGGTTTGTTAATATATAATATATTAATATATTAAAATATATTAAAAAGATATATATTATATATATATATATATAAAATTATTTTTTTTGTGTGTGTGTGTGTGTTGTGGGGTGTGGTTTACTTAAAATTATATATATATATATTTTATATATATATATATATATTATATATTTTATTATATAAAACACTAACCCTATACGTATATAATAAAATAGATAATAATAAAACATAATACAACATACATACTACATACATACATCATACAAAAAAATAGATGATAGACTGTATATTCAAATAGTGATTTTTGTGTGGGGGGGGGTGAAAAACAGAATTAAAATTTAAATTATTTAGCTGACTTGACTTAGAGAAAACTAAAATAATTAAATGTTTTTTTTTATAGACACTATCGCTCACACACACACACACATATGTGTGTGTGTGGTGTGGCGTTTTTTACATAGCCCTTTTTACCTAGTTTTTTCAATAGGGGTAGAGCTAAGTTCAGATGGCCCCTGTCTACATTTTTTAAATTATAAAAATTTGATATAATTTTGGCACACCAACGTTAATATAATATATTATATATATTATAATATATTAATATAAAATAAAAAATATATATATTATATATATATGTAGTATATATATAATATTAATATATTAAAAAATTGTATTTTTATATGTGTGGGGTGTGTGTGTGTGTGTTTTGGTTGTGTTTTGGGTTTTTGTGTGTGTGGTGTGGGGTGTGTGTGTGTGTGGTGTGTGGGTGTGTGTGTGTGTGTGTGTTGTGTGTGCGTTGTGTGTGGTTTTCAAATAAAGACTGAATATTTTAAAGTGCACCTTGCAAACACACCACACACACACACCACCACACACACCACACACACACACACACACACACCAATACATTTTACATATATTTTTAATATATATTATATATATATTATATTATATTTTTATAACATTTTTGTACACACACCACACACACCACAAGTGTGTGTGTGTGTGTGTGTGCGTACAAAAGCGTGTAGTGTTTTTATTTAGTTGTTTCAATACAGAGAAGACTAACCTGGGTTTTTCCTCTGCTTATTTATTTCTTTTTTTTTTTACTGGCACACAGAACGTTTTTGGGAGATTTTTCCTATTTTCTGTTTGAGAAATAATTTTCTTGACATCTTTCTCCCCCTTTTTTTATTTTTTTAACTTTTGCTTCGCTTTTGTGTTTAGAATTATACTTTGTCCAACTTCACCCTTTCTGTAATCTAGTTGAACTCATTACGATGCCTCTTTTTCTTCTTTCTTTTAAAGTAGTAAGACCCTTTTCTGTAGTCTTTCTTCGTCTGATAAATAGGTGCCCATCTTGTGGTTGCTCTTTGAAATGTTTTTTAGTTTTTCTAACCTTTTTTTAAGTGTGGGGCTCCATACCGCTGCACCATATCAAGACTAGGTTTTATGATGGCTGTAAAAGACCTTTACCATTCCACAACCCCGAAGCCATCTTTATGTTGGCATCAGTCCTAGCATTTTGTGAACCTTGTTATTATATGATCATTTGGGTTTAGGCTCCCGTTTTGATTTTTTCCAAGGCCCTTTCTTTTTCTGCTTGTTTAATATTTTGTCTCCGAACTTTTTTTGGTAAGTGGACGATATTTACTTTCTCCAACCGACGTGGATTTTTTGGTGTTAAATTTTTATTTTTCCATGTCAAATCTAAATGAATAAGTTCTCGATGTCACTTTTAGGCATTTCTGAGACATTCTACTATCCTGGGGTTATGTTTTTACCTAAATCTTTAGAAAAAAGTAAACAATCGGCGCCAAACCCATCCTTGAGGCACCCGCTAGTTACTCGTCGCCATGTAGAGTGGTTCCCTTAATTACGATTCTCGTCTGTCTTCATGAAAAAAACTTCCATCCCTTCGAGGGGTTTGCCTTTCACTCCACTTAGGGGTTTTAATTCCCTAAAAGCTTTTTGAGACACCTTATCAAATGCCTTCTGAAATCTACCAATCCCCGCAGCCGTCTTTTTTTGTAAAATTTTAGAAAAATCTATCGTAGAAACAGAGGGGATTTTTTACACATGACCTTCCTTTCCTAAAACCAAATTTTTTTGATATCTATCGTGTTTTTCAGTACTTTTAAAAACCCCTGTTTTGTAGTTTTCCTTGTCTCACTGAATTTGGAAAAAAAATTCGGAGTACATAATTCTTCGGCACACTTCCTCAGAGTAATTAAAATCCATCTTTTATCTTTAGCTTGAAATTTTTCATTAAAGGGTTTTACACACTTCCTCTTCCCTATATAAATTGTTTTACTTTTTTTCTTGTTAGTACTTTTGTGTGTGTGTTGTTATATATTATATAATATATTTTATATTTTATTATATATATATATAATATATACATTAAAATATATATATTAAAACTATATAAAATATATATAATATATATATATATAATATATATATATATATATAAAATATAAAGGCACACACCCCGCCGCGCACATACACACCACAACACAACACACACAACAATACACACACCCAACAACGCACACGCACACACACACACACACACACACAGATATATATATATATATAATATATTATATATTATATATAAATATATTATGTGTTTTGTGTGGTGTGTGTGTGTGTGGGTGTATATAATATATTATATATTATATATATAATATATATATAATATAAAATTTTTCATTTTTTTTTTTTTTTTTTTTTTTTTTTTCGTAGGGCCATGTTTGAGCCGCTGTGGTCACAGCATGTACTTTAATTTTAGTTTTTATGTTTTGATCTTGGAGTGAGATGGGTAGGGTCCCAGTTCCTTTCCACGGGGAGTGCCGGTGTTACCTTTTGGGGAATCTTCTCTCTATTTTATCCCGGGTTGGACCAGCACTGACTTGGGTGGCCCACCCCTGGCTACGTAAGCAAAACGAGTTTAAGTTCCTTGCACAAGGGAAAAACGCTCCCAAAAATATTTAGATATCAAACATATTCTTCTTTCAAGTGCCCTTCCCACAAGGATTGGCGATCATGGATTTCCCCTCTTTCTGTCTTTTGTGGTCTTTAAATTCTCGTTTCCCTTTTACCGTCCTCTACTTATGCTTGCTATGTAGGGTTTGCTTTGTTGCCCCCGCTTCGTTTATTGTCTTGCCCGTCATGCTAAGAGTTCTAGCTCTTCCTTCCTATTATGTGTCCCAAAAAATTTCCCAAATGTCTCTTTCGGATGTTCTTCAAAGAAAACGCTTTGTTCCCGCTCTCTCCCTCTTCCTGGTTTTCATTTTATCTGTCCAAAATATTTTCATCATTCTCTTGAAAACCATATTTTTGCCCATTCAATTCTTTTTCCATACCTTGTGAAATAGTCCAGCATTCGCTACCATACGTGAGGATGAAAACACAAAAAGTTAAGATTCTGATTTTTTTTTGACATAGAAATTTTTTTGGTTTTTCATTATTTTTTTCCCCGTTTTTTAAATTCAGCTTTGCCATTCCAATTCGTGTTCTGATTTTTTTGATCATATTGCCATCTTCCGTTTAAAATCTGCCAAAATGTTTAATTTTTGTCTTGTTTATCAAGATGTCACCAATCCGTATCTACATTTTAGCAACTTTTTTTTTTTTTTTTTGGGATTAATAATTCTGTCTTTTTACGTTTATGGTAAGCCCCTTCTTTTCCTTTTCTTCGAAATATATATCTATATGTTTATATACATATAGATATTTTATTTTCAAAGGGAAAAAATTTAAAAAATTTAAAAGAAAGGGAAAGAAAAAAAGTTTTTAAAAGGAAGAAGGAGGTGACTCTTTTAAAAAGTCGAATTATATTTCAGGCATTTAACAAATAAAAAATATCAAAAATAAAAAAATAAAAAAAATCATTTGAAAAATGGGGCAAAATAATGAAGAACAACAAAATTTCTAGTCAACAAAAAATCAGAATGTTTAACTGTTATGTGTTTCCATCCTCACGTATGGTAGCGAATGCGGGACTATTTCACAAGGTATGGAGAAACGAATTGAATCGGCAGAAATATGGTTTCTCAAGAGAATGATGAAATATCTTGGACAGATAAAATGTAAAAACCCAGGAAGAGCTGGAGAGAGCGGGAAACAAAGCGTTTTCTTCTGAAGAACATCCGAAAGAGACAGTTGGAATTTTTGGGGACACATAATGCGAAAGGAAGAGCTAGAACATCTTAGCATGGCAGGCAAGATCAATGGAAAACGAAGCAGGGGCAATGGAAAACAAAGTAGATGGACGAGAATAACGAAAGAGAGCTTATGAAGACCACAAAACACAGAAAGAGGTGGAAATCCATGATCGGCAACGTCCTTGGGGGACAGGGCACTTGAGAAGAAGAATATTTTGTATATCTAAATATATTTGACGCGTTGTTCCCTTGTTGCAAGGAACTTCCACTCGATTGCTTACGTAGCCACTGGGTGGGCAAGCCAGCCCCAAGTCAGTGCTGGTCCCAAGCCCGGATGAAATAGAGAGAATGATTACCCAAAAGGTAACACCGGCACTCTCCGTGGAAAGGAACTGGGGACCCTACCACATACTCACTCCAAGATCAAAAACATGAAAACTACAATTAAGTATCATGCTGTGACCCCAGCGGCTCAAACATGGAACCTCCCGAAAAAAAAAAAAAAAAAAAAAAAAAATGAATATATATATATTATATATATAAATATATATTATATATATATATATAAACCACACCACACACACACCACACCCCCTAATAATTATAAAATTATTATTTTTTTTTTTTCTTTTTTGTGTTGTGTGCGTGTGCGTGTGTGTGTTGTGTGTATTTTTGTGTGTGTATGTGGTGTTGTGTTATTGCGCGTGCGGGGGTGTGGCCTTTATAATATATATATATATTTTAAAAATATATTTTATATTATAAAATTATATTTTATATATATGTATATTATATTATTTTTATTGTAATATATTATAATATATATATATATATATATTTTAATAATATATATATAATAAAACACACCACACACACAATACAACAAGTAACAAGTAAAAACATCATTTAACTAGGGAAAGGAAGTGTGTGAAATCCTTAATGAAAAATTTCAGAAAGACTAAAGCAGAGATATCTTACTCTGAGGAAGTGTGCCGAAAAAAATTATTACTCCGAATTAGTATTCCCAAAAATTTTCAGTGAGACAAGGAAAACTCCCAAAACAGCGGGTTTAAAGACATGAAAAACACATATGATAAAAACTTTTTGGTTTTAAGAAAGGAAGGGTCAGTGTAACAAATCTCCTTTTTTCTACGATAGATTTCTAAATTTTACAAGAAAAAGAGGCTGCGGGATTGGTAAAACTTTAAAGGGCTTTGATAAGGTGTCTCAAAAAAGTATTATGGGAATTAAAAACACCCAAGTGGAGGAAAGGCAAACCCTCGAATAGGAAGATTTTTTTCATGAAAGGGCGACGGGGGTTTTTGGGGAACCACTTACATGGGAGAGTAACTAGCGGATGCCTCGGGGTCGGTTTGGCGCCGATGTTTTACTATTTTCATAAATATTTATGGGCAAACATAAGCCCCGGTATAAAACGTGTCCTTAAAACCCCAAAGGAAATCGGCTTTTTTTTGAGTTGGGTACTGGAAAAGGAATTTAACACCAATAATCCCGTCAGGTTTGGGGAAAATAAAATATCCTTTCACTTACCAATAAAATTTTGGAGCAAATATTAAACAAAAAGATAAAAAGGCCCTTGGGAAAAATCATAACGGAGCCTAAACCCAAATTCATATAAAAAAAAAGGTTCACAAAAAGCTAGGCGATTGCCAAAAATGAAAATGGCATTCGTGTTGTGGACATGGTAAAGGGCTTCGCCATCATAAGACCTAGTCTTTATAGGGGCGCGGTTGGAGTCCACACTTAAAAAAGGGTATAGATAAACTGAAAAGTTCAAAGAGCAACCCAAATGGGCCCTATTTATCAGCTAGAAAAAAAGACTACGAAAATTGGGCTTACACTTTAAAGAAAAAAAAGAAGAAAAAGGGCATCAGATAAGATGTTAACTAGATTTCAAAGGGTAAGTTGGGCAAAGTATAATTCTAAACCAGAAAGGGCGAGAGAAAAAGTTAAAAGTAAAAAAAAGGCAGAAAAAATGTCAGAAATTCAGTTTTCAAACAAACTATGGGAAAAACTCCCAAAAAACGTTCTGTGTGCCCGTAAAAAAATAAAGATAATTAAAAAATAGCAACGGGGAACATCCGAGGTTTGCTCTTTTTCTCGTATTGAAACAACTAAGTAAGAAACTACACGCTTAGTACGCACACACACACACCACACACATTGGGGTTTTTGTGTGTGTGGTGGGACATATATGTATATATATATATATATTATATATATTTTATTTTATATATATATATATATATAATAGTAAATATGTATGTGTGTTGTGGGTGTGTGTATGTGTGTGTGTGTTTTGTGTGCGTGTGTGTGTTGTGTGTGTGTGTTTGCTAGGTGCACTTACAACTATTCAGTCTTCATAGAAACCCACACACACGCACACCCACCACACACACACACACCACACACACACCCCCACCCCAAAACACACACACACACACACACACCAAAAAACACACACACAACCCCACACACACACACACCAACTGTCAGAGAGTCTAAATATATACATATATTTATATATATATACATAAAATTTTATATATAATACATATTTTATATAATATATTTTTAAAATTATATATATATATATTAATATATATTAAAATTTATAAAATATATATATAACGTTGTTGTCCCAAAAATGTATATCAATTTTTTTTGATAATTTAAATAAGTAAAAGGACCATCTAAATTTACTCCTCCCGTATTGAAACAACAGGTAAGAAGGATATGTAAAACCACACACACACACACCCATATGTGTGTGTGTGTGTGAGTCGATGTGTCTATAAAAAAAAAACTTTGAATATTTTTTTACTTTTTTCTTCAAGCTAAAAGTCGCAAAAATAATTAAATTTAACTTCTGTTTTTCACCCCCCCCCCACAACATCATCTATTTGTATATAACATGTCTATCAGCCCTATCTATTTATTATGTATGTATGTATGTATGTAGTATGTATGTAGTATTTTGTTGTATGACTATCTAATATAACGTATATGTTTTTAGTGTTTAATTAATATATATATATATATTATATCTATTTAATATATGTATTTTTATATATTATATATATAAAACACACACACACACACACACACACCCCACACCAATATATGTGTATATATAATATATTATATATATATAATATATATATATAATATATATATATTTTATTATATTTTAAATACACGACACACACCACACCCAGCGATTTTTTGAGGGGGAACGGTTCCCACGCGATTTTCCATGTGAAAAATTGGAAATTTTAAACGTGTGGAAACGCGAAAACTACGTTTTTTTTAATAATTATTTTTTTTAAAAAAAAAATTGTAATTTTAAAAAAAAAAAAAAAAATTATTTATTTTTATATTTTGACGAAAGATGGCCGAGGCACAAGCGTCAGTGCTACTTCTCGACATGAGGCCATCCCGCTGGTGGCCAAAAACGTCATGTCGCTCAACCAAGGATTTCCCTAACTACCCTGGTTGATAATAAAAAACCGCTGATTCGACGAAGACTCGTCAAGGACATCAAGTTTCTTGATCGGATCCCTGGCCATGCGCATTGAACCGGGCTTGGCCCACCGAAGTCCGAGTTTGTCCCGGGGGTTTTGGGCATGGGGTCGGTCGCCCTGACCATCAATGCATTTGAACTTCGCGAAGTCGTTGGGAGGCGGTCCCTCACCTCAAAAAATTGATGCGGTGCCTGACATTCTGCCATGCAGCACAGCTGACTGCGAGCGGGCTTTAGTCAGATGAACCTTGTCGTCAACGACTTGGGCCCCGAACTTGACGACCCCCCATTGCCCCCTTGATGTTCATTAATATTCAAGGACCCCCTTGTCAAACTTTCCCCAAAATTCTCTTCCTTATGTTAAGACCGGGTTTGCGGTCACCCGGGTCAGCAGTGGAAAAAGCAGGTTCCCCCCTGTTCTGCAACAAAACCACGTCCATCTGCTCGGGGAAATACACTTAATTCTTGTCGTTTTTTCGTTTTTTTTTGGGCGTTTATTCTGTTTTTTTGGGGTTTATTCTCTTGAACTTTTACTTTTTTTATATTTGTATTCTCTTTTGTATTTTTGCATTATTGGCTATTTTTTTTATTTTTTTTTTGTATCATACTTTTTTTTTGTTGTTGGAAAATGTAGTTTTTTATTTTTGTTTCTTTTTTGTATTCTTGCTTTATTGGCCTTACTATTTTTTTAAAATTCAATAACCATTTATTATTTTTGGGATATTTTATTTTATAATTACTTTTCTTATGTAAGGCTTCTCCCAGCGGTTTGGTTCTGTTTCCCTGGTGCTCGCACTTTGTTTTTTTGCTGACCCTTTCGAGCCCTTGTGGTTTTAGCGCGTATAAAATTTTTCCTTACAATTTGTTTTATTATTTTTTGGTTTCTCAATATATTCTCTTACATTATGGCTAAAATTTTCGATTTTTTCTTATTTAGGTCTCATGTGGGGGGGGGGGTTTTTGGCGCGTATAAAAAAGAATCAACCAAGTTTGCCGGCAGCTTTCCCCCAGCCTTTTTTTTTTACCACTACCCCCGTCCACACGTTTGGTGTGTGTATCATCTTTATTATTAATATTAAATTATATTACCTTTTATATACAACCACACATAAAAAGTATACACCACACCACACCATATATGTATATATAATATAAATATATATATATATATTATTCTTCAAACCTCGCCCCGAGAGACACAGCAGAACCCAAATAAAATGTCCAGTCTCCATTTTTTACCTTTTTCCCCCTGCTCACTTTTTTAAGTTCCCCCCTTTTTACCCAATTGCAAAGTCGCGTTTATCCTTTTTTCTGTGTTTTTTTTTTTTATTTTAAGTAATGATTGATTCCTTTATTTTTTAAATTTTTCATAAACTTCCCTCTGAAGTTTTTGTTTATGTTTTTAAGAATTTTGATCATTTTGATGTCCTTCTTTAATTAGATTAATTTTTTGTATTCTTTTTTTTTGCTTTTTATTTATACACGACAAAGGGGGGGGTTTGTTTTTTTATATTATAAAATTTTCTTTTTTTAGTATTTTTATTTTTATTTATGATTTTACCAATAAATTTTTTATTTATATTCATTACTGATATCGTCTTTTTGCTTTTTAGCGATGTCAAAGACGTCAGTACTTTTTTAAAAAGCTTTTTTTTTTATTTGTCTTAGCCCCTTTTAAATTTTTATCATTCTGGTGTGTGGGGTGGCTGTGTTTTAATATATATTATTTTTATATATTATAATATATATATATATTATATAATAATAAAATTGTGGTTTGTGGGGGTGTGGTTGTGTGGTTTGTAAAAATATAATATATGTAAAATAACCACATATATGGTATATACACAAAATACACATAAATATATATAAACACAAACACACATATATAAAATTAAAATTTTATGTATAAATGTTATTATACTAATATAAATGTACAAACCCCCAACCACACACGTAACCACCACACAAAAATATATATATATATTAAAATAAATTTTTATATATATATATATCAACTACAGCCTATGATACATATATATAAATGTACACACACACACACACACACACACACACACACACACACACACACACACACACACACACACTGTAAGAGGCTATGCGTCCTAGTACAATGGCTAATAGGGGTAATCATAGTTCTATGACGGCTTGACTCTTTATTGATTGATTATTTAAAATTATCTGCCGCGTCAACAGCTAAGGTCATTAGCGGCGAGTGCCTTGTTAAATAGAAATATTAAAATATCTAAAACTGAAAAAATCTATCAATAAATATCTTACAAATAACAATATATACATTAAAAATCAAAGCATAAATATTATGCTCTAAGTGTATAAAATTATTACATAAACATTATGCATGATTAGATCTTCTTAAAAATATTAGTCTCCCTAAGGAAACTAATAAGACCCTCTATATCACAATCCTCCCCCATTGCATTTTTCAGTGTATATGAGGGAGACAAGTACATACTTTTTTGGTCTGAGAATGTTGCACATCTTTCCCCTACATGTGCGATCGTTAATGGCTCTTGGCATCCCTCACAAAGTTCTTGACTTTTAGCCATCATTGGTCCATGAGTCAGTCTTGTGTGCCTGATTCTTAGTCTTGTTAATGCAACTTCCACTTTTCGGTTGGGATGGATGCTAGTCAACCAACTGCAAAGGTCCTCTCTAATCTCTCGCAGTTTGTTTCTTGAGGTATGCCTCCATTGTTCCTTCCATTTATCACGAAGAAACTCCTGATGCTGGGTTTCAAGTCGGTGTGAGGGAGAGGAAAACGAACATCACAAGGCTGAGTAGCAGCTGCCTTAGCCTTCTGATCAGCTCGCTCATTCCCACTGTATTGGTCCCACTTTCCTCTCTATGGTCAAAGCCACTATTTCCCTTTCTACTGGGAAATCCACTCGGGCTTTATCTAGAGGGGGCACTATTCATTAACGTCAAGTGTGAGCTCTCCTGTATCATTACCTGAGTCAACTCTTGATGAACCCACACTATAAAAATATAATAATCATAAGAGGGGTTACTGCTGATCTAATTTCAGTCTTAGAGGTAACTGAGAGAAGGGTAATATCAAACAATTGATAATCTTACATTTCTTGATATATTGAATTATAAATCATTAAACTTGTACAACTAAAAAAACCTTAATTGACACAGAGGTCCACTTCTCCACTAATGTGTGTATTCCTTCTCTTATGCCTTCCTTCTTGAATCCTTTGTCTGTACAGACTTTCCTCAAATCCTTCATTTCTTTCATGTATCAGTTTCTGAGATTCCTAAGGTGGCAAATCGGCTTTACCATCTGGTGGATCTCTCCAAGACTTCTCAGGAGCAAACCCAACAAAACAAACAAAACACAAACCATTCCTAAAAATAAAAAACAATGGTTCTATTTTAGGAATGATAAAACAATAAAAGTTTCAATATAACAATTTCTTGGTAGGAACATAACTACTTTTTGACCACAACGAATTGCGTAGATTTCATTCCATTATAATACGATCTGAGTAGTTTTATATTTATAGCATTATATTATATTCATGAACCCTCATTTTTAGCAGAGATATTATTTATTCTATTATAAACTTCAATAACACTTTATCCTTGAATGGGTTTAAATCCTCAATATAACAGAGAAACCTCTAATGTATTCAAGTGCCCCGTGTCAGCACTAGCTGTGAAGATATTTCTATTTACCAGATTTTCCATGTGTTCTCAAATGATTACTTTGTTATGTGTTCTGTAATCAGATCTATAGTATGTTATAATTTTATTATTGATATTAGCACAGCTGAAGTTCTTTCTTTACTTCTGGTATTTTAAGAATTTACTAACCTCTTTCGAGCATCTACCAGGCATTTGTTTTCGGTTCTCTCTCTCTCCTCTGGTTATGACTCTAATATCATGTTTAGCAATTGTATAAGTTCTTAACATTTTAGCATCTACTCATACACATATTATTACAAGCATAGGTTTTCGTCTTAATCATACATACAGGAAACCGGAACTTAAATAAATTTCTCCAGAAACAAAATGAATACATATTGGTTTCTTCATTAAAATATCATTATATACCTTAATATAATAAGCAACATGAAATATACTGCGTACCCGCTATTAAAGAGAATGCATTGTGGGGGAATATAAAGAAAACTGACTTTGTAGGGTATACTCGCATATTTATACGTTTCTTTATCTTTGGTATTAATGCTAAACGTATATAGCACCTGATCCCCAAATAGTAAAATAAAGTATCATCTTTCTAAGAAAATAAAATATCATCTTCTAAAATAATTATTTAAGTACTAATTAATCTTCCAGCTAAAGCTAATTAAATGAGGTTATACATAATTAACATATGAGTAAGACAGTAAGTGAGATATACAAAGGGTGGTCACAGACGAATTTTTGGGTCATTCTTTTACTTCCATGACTTAGTGCTCATTACCCAATGATACCAACATGCGTGGCACCAACACAGAGTTATCTTTTATGTGTTTTGATTATCAGTGGAAGCCAATCTTGAACCTCTCTTACTACTGGGCATGATGAGTTTAAGCTTTTGATTGCTTGCAAGGCACTACGAGAGTCACAATATATCCCATAGAGTGGTTCGTAGATCTCTAGTCATCTTAACTGCTGCAAGGATGGCATGTACTCTGCAGTGTAAGATCGAGGCTGCTAGATAAATACTGCCAGATGCAGTCTTCCTTCTGCTCACTGCGCAAAGCCCACCACCATTTTCAGACTTTTGAACCATCTGTATATATTGCATCTGATCCTGGTACTTAGAAATATTCCGAAAAATCTCATTCTGACTTCTGCTTCGGAATCTCTCCCCTTTTCCCAATTCCGACCAAATCCACTCGACTTGATTAGTCCAAGGGGGATTTGGAATTCCAACAGCCAGAACCTTGTGAGATTTTACATTTAGATCTTCCACAAGATTCCTCAATTCTCCCTACCATAGGATAGGCTATCATCAAGGAGATTTGAAAACCAATCTGGATGTAGGAGATCTTGTAATCCTTTGTATCCTCGTGTAGTAAATCAGGTTCATGTAGTCCCTGTGTACATTAACGAGGTGGGTTTCCCCACTCCAGCATACAGGGCTCCCCAGTTGAAGACCTGCCAAGACCAGTACAAATTCTGAGAGCTCATTGTGAACTGAGTCCAACATCCGGAGAAAAAAACAGTGTGGAATTGCAGATGAATAAGCTTCACATCCATAATCAAAACTTACTACGAATAAGCGCCGTAAAACCGTAGAGCGTGTGCGGTCTGCACCCCAAGATCGATGTGAAAGAACCACAAAATACAAGCGCTGTTTTGTAGCCTTCACTTTTAAATGTTTTGATGTGAGAACCCATGTAAGCCTTGAGTCAAAAATTAGACCCAAGTACTTCACCTCTTGGACAAATTGCAGTGGGTTTGCTCCTAAATAGAGGGAAGGATGGAATTTTCCTCGTTTGTGGAAATGTATAGCCATTGGTCTTACTTGGGAAAATTTGAACCCATGATATGTTGCCACTGTACAACCTGATTTATTGCAGCTGCATGTGTCTTGCAACCTGTAAGCTTCCTCCTGAGCAGTACAGTGTAAAGTCATCCACATACAGATTACATGAGACAGCACTTGGAACAACCTTACAATGTCATTTATAGCAATGGCCAAATAGGGTCACACTTAAGACACTCCCTTGTGGGACCCTTCCAGCTGATCTTCCAGTTAGAGAAACGTTTCCCACCTAACTCTAAACTTCCTGTTAGCAAGGAAGCTTGTATGAAGGTAGGTAATGCTCTCTTAAACCAATGTCATACAGCTTCATGAGTATGCCATGCTTCCAAGTAGTATATAAGCCTTTTCAAGGCAAAGAAGACTGCTAACATGTGCTGTTGCGAAGTTCTGTATAGCAGTTTCCATCTCACAAGTGCATCTGTGGTCGATCTCAATTTCTAAACCCATATTGATATGGGGTCAGCACATTTTCCTTCCCTAGCAGCCATGTCAACCTGAAGTTGACCATTTTCTCCATCAGCTTGCACAAGCAGCTGGTAAGAGAAATTGGTCTGTAATTTCCTGGTAAGGAAACTTCCTTGCCAGGTTTAGGGACAGGAATGATTATAGCTTCTTTCCATGTGGATGGCACTGTGCCCTCCATATAGATCCTATTGAATAGGTCGAACAGGACTCTCTGGTAAGTGAGAATCATTTGGTATGGAATATTCATACTTCCTGGGGCAGTCTTACGGCAGAGCTGCAAAGCAGAGTCCATCTCCTTGTGCAAAAATGCAAGTTGTATGGAAGTTCTGCTGCATCCTACTGAAGAACGACACTGGTGTCTTCCTGTTCAGCCTGAAGAGTGGAGAATCGGGCAGTGTAAGATGCTCCAGAGAGATCTCTGCCATGGATTTAGCTAGCTCATTTGCAACATCTTTTTTGTCTGTGAGGATTATGCCATCTATCTTCAAAGCAGGTGGTGACATGGATGTGCTCTTTCCAGCGATCTTACGTCCCATACCCATGCTAAAGGGGTCCCAGAGTTAATCGAGGAGAAATACTGTCTCCACAACGTCTGTCTAGCCTCCTTTAGCACTCGCCTGGCCTTGGCTCTGTCCTTTTGTAATGGATCAAGGTTACATTGCTGAGGCGTTGCTTCAACTGCCTTAATGCAGTTTCTTGCTCTGACAGCTATGTTGGCATTCATCAGACCACATGGTACTGGAGGTCGACGTACTGCCCGCTACTTTTGGAATGGATGCTTCTGCTGCAAGGTGAATTGTATGTGAAGTGATTAACAGCATCTTGAACACACTAGAAATCATTCACAGATCCTTGAAATACTGCAGTTGTTCTAACAAGATTCCAGTCTACATGTTCAAGTCGCCATCTCTGCACTCCATTGGCTGGAATACCATTCACCTCCAAAATTATTGGAAAGTGGTCGCTTCCATGAAGCTCCATGACCTCCAAGTGAAATTCAACTGTGAATCAGGTGAACCAATTGGACAGGTCTATATGGAGAATGTCCCAGTTGAATTGGAAATGTGTGGGAGTGTCACTGTCAGTAAAACTGCATTCTCTAAGAAAAGGACTCCTAAGGCCCTTCCGCGAGGGTTGCACAAAGTGTCTCCCCAGAGTGATGCGACCATTGAAATCTCCCAAGAGTAGAAATGGATGTGGCAACTGCCCAAGTAGATCTTCCAATATCTATGTTGAGATTATGTGGAGGAAGGTAGATAGATCAACAGTGTAAGGTCTGTCAAGCCTATTCTCACAGCCTTCACCTGCAGTGTTGTCTGCAGGTGAATGGCCTGGAAAGGGAATATCCTGACGTACCATTACTGCTACTCCTCATGAGGTCCATTATCAAAGGTCCATAATGGGCTTGAATTTGGAATCCTCTCAGGAAATGGGATGATTTTTCCCTGGTCATAGTCTTGTAGGCACAAACTGGGTTGCATGAAGCTATCAGATGCAGTTCTTCCATTTGCGTGGATCCCTGAAGTTCCATGATTGGTATCAGTTCTTCAGTTACCTCTTCATAGGTGTTTTTGGCAGCACACCGGTCAAGGTTTGCCCCACACCTTTAGCCTGTCCCTTTCCAGAATCTTGGGAGAATCTTTTGAAGGGTTGTTTACCTGTGAACTAGTTTCCAGGGTTCCTTTGGATAGCTCAGATTCTTTGCCTGGCAAAGGAAGGACCTGAGCTTTGTTTCAGGGGCATTCTGCCTAGCAGTGGGAGGACCTTGTGGAGTGGTGGCAGCTAGAGCTATCACCTGGAGCCCTGCTGACGGCTTCAAGACCCCTGGAGAGGAGTCTTTTGAACAAGCTCAGGATTCCTTTGCCAGGGCAAAGGGGTATCTGAGCCTTTGACTTCAGGGGCATTCTGCCTAGCAGTGGAGGCCCTTTGTGGATGTGGTGACAGCTGGCACTGTACCTTGAGGCCTCTGGAGCCTTGGCTGATAGCTCCAAAAGACCTTACTTTGGGAAGGAGTAGTCTCCTCAATAGACCCATCACTCCTACTCCATTTCTGGTAGAACAACTCCCCAGAGGCAGTTTCAGCAATTGGGATTGAGGTTTTAGGTAATGGCAGAGTGTAGGGTGAAAGCAAGTATTGGAGGGCAAGGGATGGCAGGAAGGAACGTCGCTTTGCCTCTGGAAAACTAACTTTCCTCTTTATTACCAATAGTTCCTTTTCAATTTGTACTTTTACATTGCTTTGAAAAAGCTTCTTGAGCTTCTTTACAGTGGTAACAGCATATTGGGGCCTGGCAGTTGTCATCTCTTTGATGACCTGTTGTACCACACTTTACGCACACTCTAGGTTGTCCATTTTCCTTCAAAACGGCAAGAGTTGGCTCCATACCCATAATCCTGGCAGTGGAAGCACCACATAGGGTTAGGCGTATATGGCTTTACCTTGAGGTGGTACCATGCCAACTTAACCGATTCTGGAAGAACTAATGCATCAAAAGTTAGGAGAGCTGGTGTCGACTGTTCCAAACCATAACTTTCTCCTTAAAATTTTACTGACACTACAAAAAAATTCTTTAGTTCCTCAACAATTTCTCCTCAGAATACCTCATCAGTCTCGGGAAAAGACAATTCTTTACTGATTGAGTGTTCTGATGCGAGAACACAAAACTTGACCCAGAATGTCACATATTGCATGCAGACGATCACTCACATCTGGTGACAAAGATACTATCAGGCTACTCACGTTGTGAGTGATGCGAGGATCGTGTTTACACACCTCAACTATTTTCCGATCTACTTCAAAAATATCACGATCCATGATTGATACACCATCAATGGTCTTCACTGTAGTGAATTTTCCTTGCTTCATGCTGGTCACCCCGCAGGCTTTCGGGCCAGCTTTTTTCCCTGACGTTTCGGACCTGTATAGAACTCTACAGACTCCTTCGCCACTGCAATCTTTGGCTTTGGGTGTTTTTTGTGTTTGTTTTTTAATAAGAATGAACTGTGTTTTTATATCCTCTGACTTACCTTTCCATTGGTCCATGATCGACATATACATCTACACATTTCTACTGCACATAACACTACTTAACACTACGTTACCTTATATTCTATACTTACCTTTTCTATTCTTGCCTTTTTTCCTTCGACTAATTCACCTTAGTTTTATTTCTCTCTCGTTTTTCTCTGTGTTTTCCCTTTCCCCACGGATCCTTTCTTTCAATTTTTCATATTTCCTGTCTTTTATTTATTTACGTGCCCATTTTGTATACTTTTAATTCTTTTATTTATGTATATTTAAACTTTTTCCAAATTCACTATACACTATTTAAGAAATAAATGAATTACATTTTAGGTAAAAACATCAGCAAGCGCGGGAAGCCCCCGTATAAAAGTAAGAAAGGGCGGGCAGGGAGAGAGCTATCTGTAAATTTTAGTTCATGATCCTATTTCCTTCCCCCCCAACCATGGAGTA
>NC_051395.1:44497697-44500197 GCF_015228065.2 Penaeus monodon | reverse complement strand
AAACCTTTAATAGATGTATGGAGTGGAAAGAGAAGGACGAGAGATATGAGGAGAAGAGAGGAAGAAGATACGAAGCAAGGATGGAAAGGAAAGAGGAAAAAGCCTGATATATCCGGGAAGAGGAAGCGAAAGAATGTTAGGATGTGAAAGGAGAGGAGGCTAAGAGAGACGAGTAGTTAGTTTATGTTACATATATATATGTGTGTGTGTGTGTGTGCGTGAATATATATATATATATATATATGTATATATATGTATATATTATAGAGTAGATATATATATAGATAGATATAGAGATAGAGACAATATATATATATAGATATATAGATATATCTATATATATATATATATATATATTGTATGTATATGTATTTATAGATGAGATATTCATTGATAGATGGTTAGATATATATAGATACATGTATAAGATAATATATATATATATAGAGATATATATTATATATAATTAGATATATATAGATATATAGATATATATATATAGATAGAGGAAGATATATAGAGATATATATAATAGGGAAACATATATATATATAGATAATATAATATATTATACATATATATAAATATATGTTAAAATATATTATATATATTACATATATGAATAGTATATAGATCTATATATATATATATATATATATATATCTCATATATTGAAATATATATATATATATATATATATAGAATTATATATATATATATATATATATATATATATATATATAATATATATTATATATACATAATTTACGGACACACATGTTTTGTGTATGTATATTATATATATATGGATGTATATATATATATATACCTATATATATAGATCTATATATATATATATATATATATATATATATCTTATATATGTATGTATGTATGTATGTATATAGAAGATAGAGAGACAGAGTAGGTCGATAGATAGATATTGTATATACATATATTGAATAAAATAAAGGTATATTAATGACTTCATATATATATATATCTATTATATAATTTTTTTAAAAATCTATATATAATAAATAATATAATATATATATATATATATAGAGAGAGAGAGATGACGAGAGAGAGAGAGGAGAGAGGAGAGAAGAGGAGGAGAGATAGTATATAAATATAATATATATATATATATATATATATATATATATATACTATAACTATATAATATATATATATATATATAATATATAGATATATATATATTCACACCACATGCAGAACACTGTCGACCTCCGGACCACAAATCTTAATAGCAGTTTTCTCTTGAAGGACAGCTGTGTATGAAAGCATTCTGGTACTATTTACAACACAGGCCATTGGCTCCGTCCTCGCCAGTGGCTGTTTTTTTTCGACAACCATGTTTTCCCCCTGCCTCCTGTCTCTCTGGATTAGCTTCGTTTTTTAAAACGGTGCATTGAATGAATCTTACAGTATTGATGTTAAACACATTTCCTTCTTCTTCTCTTTTCTTTACCGCGCACTCCCCGTCCCTTCACTGATCCCATTCGTCCTCTCCATCTCCTTTATTGAACTGAACCTCCTTTTCCCTTTATTTCTCCTTTTCTCGCCGATTATCCTCCTCTCACGTCAATCCTCCGTTTCGTCTTCCCCTCACAACCCAGTCTCCGTTTCCCTCAGATACCACAGATTCCTCTCCCCCATATCTAACATTCTTTCGTTTCCTCTCCCCGGATATAGCCAGGCTTGTTTCCTTTTCCCTTTCCGTCCTTGTTCGAATCTCTTTTCCTCTCTTAGCAGCTTGTCCTCACCTCCATCTCCCTTTCCTTTCCATTGTCTTCTTCCGTTGCTCTCCTTCCCTCTTATACTCATATCTCTCGTCCTCTCTTCCATTCCATACATCTATTAAAGGTTTCCCTCTCTCGCACTTCTCTTTCCCCTCAAAAACCCCAACCTTTTCTACTCCCGCGCTCCCCCCGCTCCCTGTTCCCTTCTGTCCCCCCCCCCCCCCCCCCCCTCCCCCCACTCTTCTCCCCGCCCCCCCCCCCCTCCCCTATCCCCCTCCCCCCCTCTTCAGTTTCTTTTTTATTCCTTCCCTCACCCTATTTTCAAAACACTTTACTATTACCCTGTCAACTAACCTTCATTCCTTTCCCTCTTCCTCCTCTTCTCTCCTCCCTCAGCTTCTCTTTCCCCCTGACTTCTTACAGCCCTCTTCTCCACTCCTCCCCTCTCATCGCTTTTTTTCGGCTGCTTTCCCCCTCCTGCTCCTACCCACCTTCCTTCTCTGCTTGCTACCCACTCTTCCCTCTCCCCTCCCTTGGTTTACCTTTCCCTTTCTCCGCACTACCCTCCTCCCTTCTTTCCCTTTACACACGCCTACCCTTCTCTCCCCCCCTTCCTCTCAAACCTCTGTCTCCCACCCCTTATTTCTCCCTGACCTCCCCCTCACCCACCATTCACTTCCCTCCTCTCCCTCTTTCCCCACTCTCTCCCTTCCCTCTCACAGACCTTCCCTCCC
>NC_051395.1:44487697-44492697 GCF_015228065.2 Penaeus monodon | reverse complement strand
ATTCCGTGAGACCAGTCCCACAGCAGGTTTGTGAGTTTCCGACGCTCTAACCATTCGGCCAGCCGCTGCCTTGACGATCATGGGCTTCCATGATTTTTTTTCTTAGCATTTAGAGCGGTGGTTTTTTTTTTTTTTGCCATTGCCTTCCGCCCGGTTGTTTTTACGAGTCCACCATCTCTATGTTACCCGGCACTGACTTGAGCTGGCTTGGCCACCCAGTGGCTGGCAGGCAATCGAGGTGGAAAAAGTTTTTCCTTCCCAAGGGAACAACGCGCCGGCCGGTGACTCGAACCCTTCCGAACTCAGATTGCCGTTCGTGACACAAGTCTTGAGTCTCCCGACGCTCAACCATTCGGCCACCGCGGCCCCATATAATATATTATATTATATATATAATATATATATATCTATATATATATAATATAATATCATATATAATATATAAAAGAGTGTGTATGTGTGTGTGATGTGTGCGTGTAGTGTTGTGTGTCTCCTGTGTTGTTTGTGTTGTGTGCTGTGTGTTGTGTGTGTCCTGTGTGTATGTTGTTGAGTGTCTGTGTGTGTGTTTGTCTGATGATGTGGTTACCTGTGGTGTATGTGTTGTGTGTATTATATACTGGTGCCTGTCGGTTATATGGCGGAAGTTTTGTTGTTTGTGTGTGTGTGTTGGTGTGTGGGTTTGGTCTCGTGTCTTCGTTGGTGTTGTGTGTGGTGTGTGTGTGTGTGTGTGTGTGCGTGTGTGTGTGTGTCTGAGTGAGTGTGTGCGTGTGTGTATGTGTGTGTGTGTGTGTGTGTGTGTGTGTGTGTAGTATGTATGTAAGTATGTATGTATGTATGTATAGACATATATGTATATATATAATATATATATATATATATATCTAATATATATATAATATATTATATATATAGATAATTGTTATATGTATATATATATATATATATATATATATATATATACATACATATATATATGTATGTATGTATGTATGTATAAACATATACATATAGATGTGTGTGTGTTTGTGTGTGTGTGTATTGGTGTGCGTGTGTATTTATATATATGTTTTTTTACGTATGTGTAAATGCATTAATGGTTCTTGGGTACCTCAAGATGAAGTCATAGAAATCCAGGTCTTATTCGAAAAGTCCCTTGATATTTCCGACACGTTAAGTAGATTAAACTGTACATTTTATAAATAGAGGCAAAGGGGAATTTTCTAACCATATAAAAGGAAAGAGTCATTATGATATTAACTTTTTCATCGCCAGGCTAGGTTTCAAGTTTTTTTTTTTCCGAAAAGGATTACGATAAAATCCTCTGTAAAGGGGATACTTATAGGCCAAATCTACTTAATTTTTGAGCCCTCCCCCCCCCTGGAAGCGTCAACCCTCCCCCACCCCACCCCCATGGAAGCGTCACCCCCCCCCCCTCCATTGAAGCATCAACCCTCCCCCCCATGGAAGCGTCACCCCCCCCCCCCATTTCTCCCCACGAAGGAAATGACATTGTAATCTTGGCGCCGAACAAAAAAATCTGAGTTCTAAAACCAAATTAGTCCCACTCTGGGGGGCGCCGCGCCCTCCGTCCGCTCGTCATTCATCTTCATTGATGATGGCATCACGCTATAACAATGGAAATTTTGGAATGTCAGTAAAAGAAAGAAATAGATTACTCTTTCGAAATTTAGCAGTGACACACACACACACACACACACACACAGAGAGAGGAGAGAGAGAGAGAGAGAGAGATGAGCAGGAGAGAGAAAAGATGGAAGAGAGAGAGAGAGAGAGATGAGAGAGAGAGAGAGAGAATGTTATATTATGCTTGTCTGTAATAAACACCACACAATTATTTCTATATAAATATATATATAGGTTGTGGTGTGTGTGTGTGTGTGTGTGTGGTTGTATGCTGTGTGTGTGTATGTGTGTGTGTGTATGTGTTGTGTGTGTGTGCTGTGTTTCTGTTGTGTGTGTGTGTATGTGTGTGTTGTGTGTTGTGTGTGTGTGTGTGTGTGTGTTGTGTGTGTGTGTGTGTGTTGTGTGTGTGTGTGTGTGTTGTGTGTGGTGTGTGTGTGTGGGGTTGTGTGTGGGTGTGTGTGTGTGTGTGTGTGTGTCGTGTGTGTGTGTCGTGTGCTGGGTGTGTGTGTCGTTTGTGAGAGAGAGGAGAGAAGAGAGAGAGAGATGAGAGAGAGAGAGAGAGAGAGAGAGAGAGAGAGAGAGAGAGAGAGAATGTTTTGTATATAAACCCCTTTAATGGCCTTCAGTGGAACAAGGAGCATTAAGCCATACTTACGCAAACCGAAAAGGAGATTATAAGGTGTTAGTGTCTCGGAATAGCGTCTCTGGCAACTTATTTGTCCTTAGAGATTCTTTTTTTCTCTCCAATTCTTCACTTCTGGCGATTTTTGGCGATGTTGGAAACGTTCATTTTCTTCGGCTCTAAAACCTGAGACTTTCCGCCCGCTCTTGGCTTCTTTGGGTTTCTTGTGGCTTCTTAAAGCTTCTCAAGACCATTTGCGAACTGTTTTTTTTTTATCCTCTCCCCACCCCCTCTCTCTATTTCTCTTTATCTTTCTCTTCTCTTTATGTCTAGCTCTATCGCTCTATCTCTACTCTATATCTACTTCTCTATCTCTCTCTCTCTCTTCTCTCGCTCTCCTCTCCTCTCTCTCTCTCTCCTATCATTCTCTCTCTCTCTATCTCTCTCTCTCCTCTCTCTCTCTCTCTCTCTCTCTCTCCTCTCTCTCTCTCTCTCTCTCTTTTCTCTCTCTCTCTCTCTCTCTTTCTCTATCTCTCTCCTCTCCTCTCTCTCTCTCTCTCTCCTCTCTCTCTCTCTCTCTCCTCTCTCTCTCTCTCACGCTCTCTCTCTCTCTCTCTTCTCTCTCTCTCTCTTCTCGCTTTTCTCTCTTATATAAATATAAATACATACCATACATAAATAAATACGCTATAGAATATATATATATATATATATATATATAGACAGTATATATATACTACTAGCACCTAGCCACCCCCTATACCCCCATATTATTTATATATATATGCGTGTGTGTGTGTAAATTCTCTCTCTCTCTCTCTCTCTCTCTCTCCTCCTCTCTCTCTCTCCTCTCTCTCTCTCTCTCTCTCCTCCTCTCTTCTCCTCGTCTTCTCTCTCTCTCTCTCTCTGTGTGTGGTGGGTGTGTGTGTGCACGTCGTGCCCCCACTCTCCTGTCCCTTTGCAGCATAGAATCACCATCCTCCTCCATTATACGCTTCTACTCCATACTAATAGTCAGCAGCACTAAATACATACACTGACTAATCTAAATCCTCCCTCCTAATACAATCCTCCTCTTCTCCTCCTCCCCTCATCCTACGTATCAATCAATCCTATACTCCTTCTAGTACTCGTACATCATACTACATATGTAATCCTACTCCGCCTTAATATTACTACTACTCTTCCATCCTCCGCTTCCTCTTCCTCCTCCTCTCCTCTTCTTCTTCTTCTTTCTTCTTCTTCTTCTTCTTCTTACTTCTTCTTCTTATTCTTCTTATTCTTCTTCTTCTTCCTCCTCCTCCTCCTCTACTGCCTCATTCTCAGTATCCTTGCTCCATTTAGGTCTTCTTGCTTCTCCTAATAAGCTCCTCCTCTTTCCTCCAATCCTCCTCCTCTTCCGCCTCCTTCATCCTCCTTTCTCCTTCCTCCTTCTCCTTCTCCGTTCTCCTTCTCCTCACTCATAAATCCATCCCTTCCTCCTCCTCATACCTACCATCACTCCTAGTCCGCCGCCCCTCTCCTACTCCTCCTCCTCCTCCTGCCCCTCCTCATTCTCCTCCTCCTCCTTATCCTTCCTACCTCCCTCCTCCTCCTCCTCTCCTCATCCGTTCCTCCCACTTTACTTCTTTCTTCTATCTGCCTCGTCTCTCTCGCTCTCTCTCTCTCTCTCTCTCCTCTCTCTCTCTCATCTCTCTCTCTCTTCCTCTCGCTCTCCTCTCTCTCTCTCTTCTCTCCTCTCTTCTCCTCTCTCTTCTCTCTCTCTCTCTCTCTCTCTCTCTCTCTCTTCTCCATCCATCGTTGTTTTTTCTTTTTTTTTCTTTTTTTAATTTACCATTGCCTCGGCGCTTCCGATAGCGTTAAACTTGAATTCATATGTTCAGTATGTAAATTTCTAAATATCTTTTTTTTTTCTTTTGTGTGAAAACCTTTCGAAACTTCTGTGAAATATCCCGAAGGTGTTTCCTTACTACTTGGTTTCTTGTTTATTTTTCGTTTTTCTGTATTTTCTATTTGTGGATAAACAGGGAACAAAAAAAAAGTTGTTTGCGTGTGTGAACTGTTTGAGTTTGAGCGGGTTCTGTGTGTGTGTGTGTGTGTGTGTGTGTGTGTGTGTGTGTGTGTGTGTGTGTGTGTGTGTGTATGTGTGTGTGTGTATGTGTGTGTGTGTGTGACAGACAGACAGACAGACAAACAGACAGACAGGCAGGCAGGCAGGCAGGCAGGCAGGCAGGCAGGCAGGCAGGCAGGCAGGCAGGCAGGCAGGCAGGCAGGCAGGCAGGCAGGCAGACAGACAGATAGATAGAGACAGAAACAGAGAAAGAGACAGATAGAGAGAGAGAGAGAGAGAGACAGAAACAGAGATAGAGATAGAGATAGAGACAGAGTCAGGACAGTGACAAAGTCAGAGACAGAAACAGAGACGGAGACTGACTGAGAGACAGGCAGACAGACCGACAGATAGAAGGATAGAGACAGACACAGAGACAGAGACAGAGACAGAGACAGAGACAGAGACAGAGACAGAGACAGAGACAGAGACAGAGACAGAGACAGACACAGAGACAGAGACAGAGACAGAGACAGAGACAGAAAGAAAAAAGAATGAAGAAAAAAAAAAGGAAAAGAAAGAGAGGTGAGAGGAGAACGACCAGAGAATCCACGCACGCAATTACTACTCCCCTTCCTATCTCCCATTCTTTATTCATTAGCCCAGCCTCTCTCTCTCCTTTGC
>NC_051395.1:44472697-44480197 GCF_015228065.2 Penaeus monodon | reverse complement strand
TTGAAAAGATTTTAAAGATTCGATTTACTTGTAGCAATAAATGTCTTGGGGTAAAACAAAGTGAAATGAAAATAAAAAGGTTTATTTTACACAGCATATATGGAAAGTATATATGTATGGTTAATAACAAATGTACAAAAAAAAAAAAAACAGATACAAGTACAAATAACGTAATAGCCTTTAATTTATCCACAAGTTCCAGCTTCAAGGTTCCAGGGTTTCTCCCTAGAAGAGGTCTTGAAATATTCTATTTAAGAAGGGGTTAAAGGTCGGAATAGACAACCAACAAAAAAGGCTGAAACATACAGGTAAACTCTGAATTTATCTATAGCCTATACAATAGCCAGACATTCCCTTTCGATAGTGGCATAGTTTACCTCACGGTCAAGTAGTTTCCTGCTTGCATATGCAATGGGCATCTTACAATTGTTCGTTTCTTGTAAGAGTACTGCTCCTACCCCAGTGTTGCTGGCATCTGTACGAAGATAAAAGACTTTAGTCATATCTGGCAAACAAAGTACTGGGTTAGACATGAGAGCCTGCTTTAGAGACTTGAAACTCTCAATTTGTTGTTGATTCCAATTAAGTTTGTTACTGCTGTTCTTTCTTAACAGATCACTAAGGGGAGCTGCAGTACTCGCATAGTTTTGTATAAACTTTCTGTAATATCCAGTAGTACCGAGAAAGGACCTAAGTTATTTTTTTGTTGTGGGTAAAGGCAGAGAGTTAATAGCTTTTACCTTTTCTTCAAGCGGTGCAATACAATTATGTCCTAATAATACACCAAGGTTCTTTATTCTCGAATACCCAAAAATACATTTAGAAGGATTAGCAGTCAATCCATGCTCTCTTAATCTTAACAAGACTTTCCACATCACCCAAATGTTTATACCAATTACTATTATGTATCACGACATAGTCAAAATAGCCGTCTGCATTAGATAAGCCGCTTAACACTTTGCGCATTAACCTTATGAATGTAGCGCACGCAGTTTTCAATCCAAATGACATTACTTTCCACTGCATTAAACCTCTGTGGATAGCAAATGCAGTATAAATTTTGCAATCACTAGACAGTGGGACTTGCCAATATCCCTTGCATAGATCAAGTTCACTAAAATAAACGTCATGAGAAAAGTTACTTAGAGCAACTTCAGTCGTAGGCATGGGCTCAGCATCAAAATCGGATAAGCTATTAATAGCCCGAAGGTCAATGCAGACACGCCAAGTACCATCGGTCTTTTTCCCTAGCACTACAGGCGAGCAATACGGGGATTCGGACGGTTCTATAAGGCCCAGTTCTAGACATTTTATCAACTTTCTTGTTAAACTCTTGTTTCAAGTTGAGAGGAATTGGATACCGTTTTTTATTTATAGGCACAGTAGAGGTCAGTTTTATCTTATGTCTTATCGTCTGAGTAAGACCTGGCTTATCTCTTATTACGTCTGTGTAACGATTTAGCAAAACAGACATTTCCCTAGACTGACTCAAAGATAATTCACTACTAATATTAAAACTATTGCCACAAGATTGACGAATCCTACTCACTGCGCCAGTTGTAGTGGGTCCTTTTCTTAAAAAAAAAAAAAAAAAAAAAAAAAAAAAAAAAAAAAAAAAAAAAATATCTGTCAAAATGTTTTGAAAAGATTTTAAAAGATTCGATTTACTTGTAGCAATAAATGTCTTGGGGTAAAACAAAGTGAAATTAAAATAAAAAGGTTTATTTTACACAGCATATATGGAAAGTATATATGTATGGTTAATAACAAATGTAAAAAAAAAAAAAAAAAAAAAAAAAAAAAAAACAGATACAAGTACAAATAACGTAATAGCCTTTAATTTATCCACAAGTTCCAGCTTCAAGGTTCCAGGGTTTCTCCCTAGAAGAGGTCTTGAAATATTCTATTTAAGAAGGGGTTAAAGTGTTGTGTTCATTAATTACAACATCCCCCAGGCTCATTAAAAGGGTGTAAATGAGGTCACTGCCACCACCCGATTGGTACGTTCGGGAACGAGTGTATGTTGTAAGAAGGGATGCAATGTTAGAGGAATTGTGGAAAGGAGCGACCGTGGTGTGCGTATGTATGTGTGTGAAGTGTAGTTGTGCAAATGAGCCGAAGTGAGGAAGGCGTGGTTGAAATCCCGAGGAGAGGCGTGTACAGATGCTTCATCTATACTTTAGGGTTTTTGATTGTTGGCCGTTTAGCTTTAGAATAGAATATGTTTTAGGCGTTATTCAGCCTTCCTTCTTACATAGAGTCGGGAGCTTATCAAAAGGTATTATAATATTATCTATTTATTTTGTAACACAAAGATAAAACAGGACAAAACGAAATACGGCACAGTAAAACAAACACTAAAACACAAAAGACAAAAACAGACAAAACAATAAAACACGAGACAAACATTAAAACGAGAACCGCCTTCTCTCACATAAAAACTTAATCACTTATCTCTTATTGCCGAGACCACCTATCTTGGGCACCACAACCACAGTCAAACCGATCTGCCCTCCTGAAGGGCCGGGGACTTTTCCTTGTCACCTCGGCCCGCGAAAATGAGTTTGGTTCTAAAAAATCTCACAAAAAAACTTGCAAGTTATTTCATAAAATGAATAAAAGTTCCTTGAAACAAAATAGTAAAATAAGTAAAAAAGAACCATTATGTACATGGTAAGATCGTTCATAAATGTGTAAAAATATAAAAATATAAAAATATAAATATATAAAATGTAAAATATTCATAATAAAGTTAAGATGAAATAATAATGAGGTAAATAAAGATTAAAAGTTTTTGCAAATTCGTTTTCTGTGTGGTGGTCTCTTTTCCCAACGTTCGCCTAAAACACGATGTAAAAATGTTTATTAAAACATACTAAAATATTAAAACCAAAGTAAAGCATAAAACATAAGGACGGGTGACGAGGCCGCGCAGGCGAGTCGCTCCAGGTGGCTTCCCGTTTTCTGTTGCCGCAGCTTCCTCACCGTTGACGGGCATCCTCACCCCCGGGGGATAAAAACAGGGGCTTTGGGCAACCTAGGAGGCGTACGAGGCTGCGACACCTCCGTGGAACGAGGAGGAACGCCGCCCTTCATCTCGAAAAGGGGAGAGACGAAAGAATATGTAGGGGACCGTGGGGGACGTACACAGGCGGTCCACTACAAAAGGTCGGAATAGACAACCAACAAAAAAGGCTGAAACAACAAAAGGGTAAAAATCAGAATAAAACATTTCAGAGTTATTTCAAATATATTACAAAGAAAAGCATTTCCTCTTGGAGGAGGCAACTTACGAGTGCGGTGGGTGCAATGAGAGTGAGGCCTATCCCTTGTACTCTAGGTGTGACGTCACCTTCGACTTACCCTCAGGCATTTTACGCACCGAAAACCTCTGGCTACGCATGCTCGTTTGCGTAAGGCCAATTACACACGTAACAATTGTTGCGGTAAGATGAATCCGCCGACAGTGAGTAAGAAAGAGAGAGAGGGAGAGAGAGAGAGAGAGAGAGAGAGAGAGAGAGAGAGAGAGAGAGAGAGAGAGAGAGAGAGAGAGAGAGAGAGAGAGAGACCGAGTTATCAAGTGAAAGAAAAACAAAAAAAAGAGAGACAGAAAAAAGAGAAGGAGACAGCAAAACCACTCCCTCAAGCCACGGGAACCGACGCCCCATTAGCCGGCGAGTTGAACAGTTGCACATGAACAGCCTTTGACAGCCTCCATGCACCGCGCAGATTAAGGCCTGACAAAGAGCATAGCAAAAGGGTGTGTAAAGAAACTCCTTCACCATTTGGAATCCCTCTGCTTGCTGTCCTTCCATTTGCCTGATGAGCCCAAACCTACTGCCTCGTCTGTCTGATCCGTATTGAGACGTCCTCCATCTCCCCCCCCCCCTCCTTTACCTTCTCTCCCTCCTCATCCCTCTCCTCCTCGTCTCTCCTCTACTTCTCTTCTCCCCTCTACTGCCCTTCCCCCCACCCTCCTCTTCATCTCTTTATCCCCCTCCCTTACTCCATTCTTCTCCCCTTCCTCCTTCCTCCTCCCCTTATTTCCTTTTCCCTTTTTCTCTCTCTCTCCTTCTCCTCTCTAGTTGTCCCTCTCCTTCCCTCGTCCTTCTCAGTCTCCCCTTCCCTCCCCTTATCCCCTTCTCCTTCTTCTCCCCCCCCCCCCATCGTCATCCACCTACTCTCCTTACATATTGATATTTCTCTTTTTTGTGTGTGTGGTTTCTTGAGCTTCATCTTCAGTAAAAAAAGAAAAAAAAAAGAAAAAAAAAAGAAAAGAAAAAAAAAGTAATCAAGGATTTTGAGTATATTCTCATTTAGATTTTCTATCTCATTCATTCCTAGTCCAAAAAAAAAAAAAAAAAAAAAAAAAAAAAAATAAAATATATATACATATATAAATAAATAAATAAACAAATAAAA
This sequence comes from Penaeus monodon, assembly GCF_015228065.2. Taxonomy (NCBI): domain Eukaryota; kingdom Metazoa; phylum Arthropoda; class Malacostraca; order Decapoda; family Penaeidae; genus Penaeus; species Penaeus monodon. The sequence goes on along the minus strand of NC_051395.1, from coordinate 44,475,775 downwards.
GAAAATAAAAAAGGATACTAAACTCAATAATCTTTTGTAATCAGTCACTCTTGTTGGGACGAAATAATTCAAGAAGAAGGGAAATCTCTTTACAGTTTAAGATAACGTCCTCGTGCGGGGGAATTACAGCGAAGATACAGCGAGGGAAAACAGCGGAGGGAGATGAGATTCCACAGAACGGTGATAAGTGGACGGAAGGGTGAGGAGAGGAAAATGAAACCGGATGGAATGAAGGAGGAAGAGAGAATGAGAAAACCGAATGGAAAGGGGAAGGAAGAGAGAGGCGGAATAAAGTAGGAGAGGTGTAAAAGAGATGAAGTTGTCGCAGAGAAGGTCTAATAAAATAAGAAAGTGATAGATAAAAGAACAAGAAAATGACAGACAGATAGAAGAAAGAGATAAACAAAATAATAAGACTAAGAACCTTAAAAAAAAAAACCAGAATACCACGAAAGAATAAAATCCACCACCAAAACAAAACAAGAACCAACAATAACTCCTAAACCACCAACCAACAAGACAACATAAAAGAACTAAAAAAGAGACAGAAAAGAAAAAACTCAGAAGATCGAGTAGAAAGCGTTGAGGAACACAGATAAGTCTAGAATCCAAGAGACCGGTGACGAGACCAGCGCGGAGCTAATCAGGGCGAGGAGGCTGCAAGAAACGGAAAAATGGTGAGTCTAAGTTAGTCCCGAGTTTCTCTGCTTTATTTATTATAGAGATAGAAAAAATAGAAATACTTCTGGTACCTGTTATTATATAGTTTATTCGTTATTTATTTTTTTCTCAGGGCGAGGAGGCTGCAAGAAACGGAAAAATGTTTCCACTGCTTCTTATTTATTTATAGAGATAAGAAAAAAACAATTATGCAGTTTCTCCTTGTACCTTACTTATTTATGTATGTATTTACTGTTTTTTTTTCTGGGCGAGGAGGCTGCAAGAAACGGAAAAAATGGTGAGTCTAAGTTAGTCCCGAGTTTCCTCTGCTTTTTATTTATTTACAGAGATAAAAAAAAATGATTATGCAAATTTCTTCTTGTATCTTATTTATTTATTTATCTAATTATTTATTCTGTTAGTTAGTCCCGAGTTTCTTCTGCCTTTTATTTATTTTGGATGTTCGGATAAAAAAAAATATTATGCAATTTCTCTGACTTATTTATTTATGTATTATTTATTTTTCTGTTATTTATTCTGTTTTTTTTTTCTGTTATTTTTATTTTTTTTTTTTGGGGGGGGGGGGATTAAAGTAGAGATAGAGAAAATAATAATCATGCATGTAGTAGTAGTAGTAATAATAATGATAATCATCATCATCATTATCATCACTATCATCACCATCATCATAATAATAATAATAAAAATAATAATAATGATAATAACAATAATAATAATAATTATGATAATAATCATGATCATAGTCAAAATCATAATAATAATAATAATAATAATAATAATGATAATAATAATAATGATAATAATAATAATAATTCATGTAGTACGTTAGTCGTAAGTTTCTTCTTTTTATTTTATTTTAGGCTGAAGAAGAGAGAGAAAAACAAAATTATTTCCAAATTTCTTCTTCTTGTTAGTTGTTTCGGGTTTAAAGTAGACTAAGAAAATTTAAAATAACCAAATAATAATCACGAAAAAAATGTGGTCTAATATATAATGGTCAATTGGTATCATTTGTGTGAGATTTAGTTAATTTCTGTCTTTCCATTTCTGTCCCGTCGCCTCTATCTTGGACAGGTGATCATTGACTGTCCTTGCTAATTGGATGTGATCTAGGACAGGCTGTGTGTGTGTGTGTGTGTGTGTGTGTGTGTGTGTGTGTGTGTGTGTGTGTGTGTGTGTGTGTGTGTGTGTGTGTGTGTGTGTGTGTGTGTGTGTGTGTTGTGTGTGTGTGTAGTGATGTGTGTGTGTGTGTGTGTTGTGTGTGTGTGTGAGTGTGTGTGTGTGTGTGTGAAAAACTATATATATATATATATATTTATATATATATATATATATATATTATATCTATCTATATATCTATATTTTAGTATAATAATATATATATATACTATATATATTATATATATTATATATATAGATATATTATTAAAGAGAGAGAGAGAGAGAGAGTAAGAGAGAGGAGAGAGAGAGAGAGAGAGAAAGCCTTGTCTGCAAGTTTGTATACCTAGTTTGTATATCTGTTTGTTGTGCTTTTACGTTCATACTCCTACACGCGTACACAAGAGTATTTGCACACTGAATTGTGTGTATGTGTTTGCATGTTCCTTGTACGAACTCGTATTTACAGGTGCTTTACGTAAATATGCCAGAGCAGGAGAATGCTAGAAGTATTGTAATGTTCATTGAAAAGCACTGAGATTAGACCTTCATATGAATTTCATTTAACAAACCAAGCAATTCCTCATTGTGTAGTGAGTGAGTGAGAGAGAGAGAGAGAGAGAGAGAGAGAGAGAGAGAGAGAGAGAGAGAGAGAGAGAGAGAGAGAGAGAGAGAGAGAGAGAGAGAGAGAGAGTGGATGGAGAAAGAGAAAGGCGGTGGAAGGGAGAGATAGAGAAAGAGAAAGAGAGTAATAGAGAAAACAGAAGCGAAAGAACATACAAACCTTTAAAAGATAATAATAATAAAATGAAAAGAATAGAAAAAAGACTATTTCCTATTTGAAGCACTCTCCAGGTGCCACCCCTGACCATGCTTAGCGAATCAGGCACAGTGCCACTCCAGGTTTTCATTTACTTTCCGCTGCTGTGGCGAGTTGGGGATGAGGGGAGGATGAGGGGAGGTGAGGGGGAACAAGCGATCAATAGTGCAAGCTCTTCTAATTTGTTAATTAAACAAGTTCGTGACTTTTGTGCGCGAATATCTTGTTTGCAGTTCATATGATTGGCAGCGAGGCGGAGAAGCCGAGTAGTGAAATCAGTTAAAATCGTCTTCCGCGCCCGTGTGTGTGCGTGCGTGCGTGTGTGTGTGGTGTGTGTGTGTGTGTGTGTGTGTGTGTGTGTGTGTGTGTGTGTGTGTGTGTAAATGATAATAATAATGATAATAATAATAATAATAATA
>NC_051395.1:44462697-44465197 GCF_015228065.2 Penaeus monodon | reverse complement strand
GTCAAGCAAGCACTGCCTAGTCGGCATTGCATAGGTCTCGTGACTACCATCAGTACTGTAATAGTGGCTATGTATAATTCCTCACTACTGTGGCTGTTGGGAGATTCTGAGTTCACTTGAACTATAGCTTCCCCTCGTTAGACTCCATGGTGGGTGGGTGGGTGGGTGGGGGGGGGTGAGAAAATGAAATTAAATTTTAGATTTCTACCTTTTTTACAAAAAACTAGCTCTTCCCTGACGACCTAAAAACCCCCCGGGCCCAAATCCTCCGGGAAAATCAATATTGCCCACTCTGGAACCTTTCTAGCTTCGATCGAAATGGTATCTCATATAGTAAGTACCTATATGAAGCCCTTTGAGGTTTGTTCATCAGGGTTTAATTTTTTAAAGTATATGGGAAAAGAAAACTGAGGTGTGTCAATGTGATCCTTGCATCCCCCACAGAAAGATGGTCCCCTGATAGGGGGGTTTTCATCCCCAGAAGGGTGACTGTCTGTGTGCGATATGCGACATTCCCGGGCTCAAATCTCTGCCTCCCACAAAAAACTTAATCAGTGTAAGGGAACGTTAAAAAAGAACGTAAAAATTTTAATGTAGTGGCAGTAAAACGTTTTTAAAAAAAAAGTTAAGGTTTTGGGATAGTCGACACCCGTTCCCTTCTAACTTTGAAATTTAGTCCTTTCCCAAACAGTTAAATTAGCATAGTACCTCCCAAGGGAAAGAATTGCCCAAACCCCATGCGGTGCTTCCCTGCCAAGTTATGGGCATGGAATGACAATGGGCCCCTGTCTAATATCCTGTTACGCTCAAAAAACTCATGAAGCTTTTTCAAAGCAATTTAAAAAGGTACAAATTTGAAAAAAAAAAGTATGATAATAAGGGGTAAAGAAGTTAGTTTTTCCCGAGGGAAAGCAGTGATGTTTGACAGCCCGGGGAAATTCTTTGCCTGGTTCTAGCCCATCCTCCTATCTTCTATATCTACACCCCACCTCTGCCCCTCCTTAAACCTCAGTCTTCTAAAGCTGAACTGCTCTGGGAGTTTTTTCCACAGAAATGGAGTAGGAGTGAGGGGTTTAGTGAGGAGATTCCTCTTTCCCCCAAAATAAGGTCTTTGGGGCCTTAAACCAAGGGTCCCAAAGCCTCAACGGTGCACTCCCCCTGCCACCCAAATCTACAGGGTCCTCTGCTGCTACAGAATGCCCCTGAAGCAAAGGCACGCCCTTTGACCAGGCAAAGAAATTCTGAGCCTGTTCAGAGTGGGGTCTTTGAAACCCACAAGCAGGGCTCCAGAGGCCTCAACAGTGACATCCCCAGCTGTCACCACATCCACAGGGGCTTCCGCTGCTAGACAGAAGCCTTTAAAAAAAGGCTCAGGGCCCTCCTTTGCCCAGGGAAAAAATCCCAAGCCCGTCCAATGGGGTCTGTGGAAAACCCGTTCCACAGGTAACAAAACCCTTCAAAAGGTACTCTCAAGACCCCGGAAAAGGGAAAAGCCCAAAGATGTGGGCCCTTACCACAGGTACTGCCCAAAAACCTTAAGGGTAGTTTTAAGAACTGAAAAACCCTAATCCAAAGGAACTGTCAGGGAATTCATCAAAAAAGGAATACTCACCCTTGATAACTCCATGTAAAACCCCTTTGTGTATGCCTCATAATTTTGACCAGGGAAAGCGTCTGACTTCCTGGAGGTTCTAAGTTCAACCCATTTGGGAGCTTTTATAATGGACCTCATGGAGGATAGTAGATGGTACATCGGATATTCCCTTTCAAGACATCCCCCGGATACACTGCATTTAAGGGTGGAATAGGCTTACTTGACCTAAAATTGTGGGATCCCCTACCCTTTTCCCCCACATAAACCACTATAGATGATTTGGTAGATCTACTTGGGACAGTTGCCACACTACATTACCTACTCCTTGGGAGCCAGTTCAATGGTCGGATCAACCTCTGGGAGACACTTGTGCAACCCCGAACGAAGGGCCTTAAGAGTCCTTGTTCCTCATGACTAGATGCAGTTTACTAACAGTGGACACTCCCACATATTCCCAATTCAAACTGGGACATTCTCCAATATTGACGGTCAGTTAGCTTCACCCTGATTCACAAGTTTGTTACTTCACTCTGGCAGTGTCATGGAAGCGACCACTTTCTAAGAGCAGGTGAATGCGTATATTCAGACAATGGAGGCCCAGAGATGGTTGACTTTGAAATGCGGACTGGAGTCTTTTTATAGTCATCTGCAGTATTGCAAGGATCTGTGATGCATTTCAGTGTGTTCAAGATGCTAGTTCAATCACTATCACATCATGAATCCACATATGCAGCAGAATTATCCCTTCAAAAATCCCCCTCCAACCAAAAACCCCCCACTCTAATACTCCCTCCTCTTTCTTACGAAAATAGTGGTAGCAAGTACGTCGACTTCCGGTAACCATGGTGGTTTGATGAAGCCAACAAGCTGTGATAGAACAAGCAAAGTCTGCATATTCAGGGCAAT
>NC_051395.1:44447697-44450197 GCF_015228065.2 Penaeus monodon | reverse complement strand
GATTAGCGGCGAATACCTTGTGGGATTTAAAATGTTACAATATTTAAAACGTCAAGAATTTATCAATAAATGCCTCATAAAATCAAAACATAAATATTATGCCTCAGAAGAATAAAATCATTGCATAAATATTAAGCATAATTTTGTTTAAAATATTGGTCCTTCCTTAGAGAATTAATAAGGCATTCTACGTCACAATCTTCCTCCAATACACTTTTACATGTATATGGGGGAGGCCAGTGTTTGGTCTGAAAATCCTTCCACTACATATGCGACCGTTAAGGGCTCCTGCATCCTCACAACGTGCTTCACATTTAGGTAACATAGACCCGTGTATCAATATTGTGAGACCGATTTTCAGCCTTGTTAACACAACTTCTACTTGTCTGCCAATATCATCTGATCTCTCACAGTTTGTTTCTAGAGGTATGCCTCCATTGCTACATTAATCGCGGAGACAACTTCTGATGTTGGGTTTCAAGTCAGCGTTTGGGTGAAAAACGAGAATCACAGGGCAGAGGGGCAGCTGCCTTGGCCCTCAGATCAGCTCTCTCATTCCCATTCATACAACATGTACTGGCACCCATCACAGATTTCTCTTTTTTTATGTTCCTCTTAAACCAATGTAATACAGCTTCATGAATATGCCATGCTTCCAAACAGTATCATAAACCGTTTCGAGGTCGAAGAAACTGCTACTTTGTGATGTTGCTGTTCGAATGAATTTTGTATAGCAGGCTCCATCCTCACACGAGCATCTGTGGTTAATCTCAATTTTCTAAACATATATTGATGTGGAACCAGTACATTTTCCTTTTCTAGTAACTATGTCAACCTGAAGTTTACCATTTTCTACATTAGCTTGCAGATGCAGCTGGTGAGAGAAATTGGTCTGAAGCATTCTTTCCAGGTTTAGGGAAAGGAATGATTATGGCCTCTTGTCATGTGGATGAACAGGTCCAACAGGAACTTTTGGGAGGTCTCTGATAAGTGAAATACCATTGGGTATGCATTATCGTCACTTCTGGGGCAGTCTTATTCTTCTTCTTTTAACGGTAGGTTCATGTCTGAGCCGCCGTGGTCACAGCATGATACTTAGTTTTTTTCATGCTGTGATGCTCTAGGAGTGAGTACGTGGTAGGGTCCCCAGTTCCTTTCCACGGAGAGTGAGGGTGTTACCTTTTTAGGTAATCATTCTCAGTATTTTATCCGGGCTTGGGACCAGCACTGACTTGGGCTGGCTTGGCCACCCAGTGGCTAGGTAGGCAATCGAGGTGAAGTTCCTTGGCCAAGGGAACAACGCGCCGGCCGGTGAATCGAACCCTCGAACTCAGATTGCCGTCGTGACAGTCTTGAGTCCGATACTCTAACCATTCGGCCACCGCGGCCTTGACGATCATGGGCAGTCTTATTACAGAGCTGTAAAGCAGAGTCCACTTCCCTGTACAAAAGTACAAAGTTTGTGGAAGTACTGCTGCAGTCATACTAAATAACAACAACGGGTGTCATTCCTGCTCAACCGTCAGGGCGAGCATCGGGCAGTGTAAGTTTCTCCAGATATCACTGCCATGGATTTAGCTAGCTCATTTGCAACATCTTTTGGCTAGTAGGATTATGCCATCTATCGTCAGAGTAGGTGGTGACAATCTTGTGCTCCTTCCGGCGATTTTGCGTACCTTGTCTCATACCCATGCTAAGGGGTCCCGGATTTATTTGAGGAGACACTATCTCCATGACTATGCCTAGCCTCCAAGCACTTGCCTAGCCCTTGGTTCTGGTCTTTTTTAACAGATTAAGGTCACATCACTGGGACGTCGTTCCAGCTGCTTTAGTGTAGCTCTTCTTCTCTGACAGCTTGTTGGCATTCATGAGACTACCACGGTACTGGAGGTCAGTGGTACTGCCCACTGCTTTTGGGAATGAATGCTTCTGCTGGAAGGTGAATTTGTTAAGTGAAGTGATCAACAGCATTTTGAACACACTGGAAATCTTTCACAGGTCCCTGTATTACTGCAGTTAATCTAAAAGGATTCTAATCTGCTTGTTCAAATTGCCATCTCTTCACCCCATTGACTGGAATGCCATTCACCTCCTCCAAAAATATTGGAAAGTGGTCGCTTCCATGTAAGTTTTCCATAACTTGCCAAGTGATGGTCAACTGTATACCAAATGAACCAGATGACAGGTCAGTATTGGTGGATATCCCAGTTTGAATTTAGAAGTGTGTGGGTGTGTCACTGTTCAGTTTTTAAAAAGTCTAATCTTAAGAACATGGATTCCAAGGCTCTTCTCCGAGGATTGCACCAAGTGTTTCCCCAGAGGTGATACCTGCTACAATAATCTTCCAAGAGTAGAAATGGATGAGGCAACTGCCCAAGTACATTTTCCAAATGATCTCTGTTGAAACTGTGTGGAGGAAAGCAAGTAGACACATTAGTGTAATGAGGTCCATTATCAAAGGTTCCATAATGGGCTTTAAAAAAGAAACCTCCCAAAGGGG